>NC_136488.1:145352246-145354746 GCF_053919585.1 Euprymna scolopes
ACACTCCTCAGAGCCCGCAAGCTGGGGCTTCACCATCGGATATAGTTTAAGGTCATATTCAGAACCGATTTGGTTGTTTTTTTAGAGGAAAATTTTGGTTTTTGTTTTAGACTTTGCAGGACATGATTGAGTTTTGCAAAGAGAAAGGGGGGGGGAGAAACAATAACGTCAATATTTCATGAATTTTTCACCAGGAAGCCAATATCTTCAGACAGCCTGATCTGGTAGCACCCGTATAGAAGCGTGAAATTAAGAAGCAAATTTCCAATCCAATATTTGGATAGTATTTCTTAAATTTTTATTTTAATTTATACTAACGAGTTACCATTTACCCAGACCAAAAGCCCTTCGAGGATAATGTATTCCGTAGACAAGAAGAGCTATGAAAGAAACTTTGTTAATGGAAATTCCATTTGGTTTTAGGTAGAAAAAAAGGAAAGTTCTTTGTTGTCATCCAATTCAATTCAATTTATCTGACAAAAAATAAAACTAAGTGAATCAATAACAACAAACACACGGTGTGGGCCGCCCTGTCTCCCTGGATTGGTGAACTTTTTTTTATTATTGAAGGTAGAAGGCTTTATGACATCTAGGGATCTCTAGAATGTAGGTGTGGGATTTTGCTACTTGTTGGGCTTGTTGAGGGTATCGTTGTTGAGGGGGGTACTAGTGCTTGGAGTTCGTCAGAGCACTTGTAACGTTTATTATTATGTAAACGTTACAAATAAATAACTTCAAATATATATCTTATTTTTTATGAAATTTTAGCTGGAGGAGGGGGGGGGGCGACTTTGCCCGGGCGTAAAATACACTTTAATATGATATTTTAATTTGTCCAGATTTCGTATATATTATTATAGAGTCGTGACTTCAAAAGTGAAAAAAAAGTATCTAGGTGCCATCAGCTAGAATCGAAACCGAAGCATTCAAAGATAGTGACGTCACCAATGCGACATGCATATAAACTGATTAATAATTAAAAATTAAAAAATAGGCTAAGATGAATGTACAAAATGTTTAACAATTTTTTTTTAATTTTGACCCATTTTTGACCCCTTAAAAAAAACATTTTAACCGGCTAAAGACCCATAAATGAACGGCCTATAAAAAGAAGGAAATAGAGTTTAAGAATATGGAGACAGACAGGCAAACCAACAACCAGACAAGCAGACGGACAGACAGACAGATAGACAGACAGACAGACATATAGCCGTTTATATATTAAATGTATAAATTTTTCTAGAGAGGGCAATGAAAGTGGTCCCAAATTTCTAAGTTCCCTCCTAATCTAAGGGAGATAGAGGTGCCGAATCTGCTTTCAAACTTCAACTGCATCCTATTTTGATGCAATTTGTATCATACATATGAAATTCTCAGCGGAAGATATTAGAAATTGCCCAGAATCTCTATATTACACTGTATGTTCTCCCGACTCTGAGTGACCCATGAGAATAGAACCCATTTAAAACTTGAAATATGCATATCCGATGTTTATTTATTTGCCCTCATCTTCATAGTTGTTGTCGTTTCACCAGGTTTCAGCCAACTATTCCTCTGTTTACAGTTCCAGCTGAGAATTGTCTGAAGATAGTGGTTTAAATCTTACAAAGCAGGCGACTATCCATCCCATATCCATAGCTCTTGAGCCCCTGAAGGGGCACAGGCCATCTAGAACATTTGTAGATGCTTTTGTAGTGAGGAGTTCTTTTTAAAGGGTGAGGGTGCTGGCCCCATGCCCAACATTCCCAGAAGGTACATACAGCGCCTAGCCTTTGCAAATGGTCACCCATCTGGTACTGGCCAGGCTCAACATTGCTTAACTTCAGTGATCTGGCAAGAACCTGTGTGTCAACGTGATTGTGTCGTATATAGACAACTATGGAAGACAGTAATTACTGAGGATGCAGTTAAGAAACTCAGCATTCCTATCCCGTTGCGGTTAACCACCTAAAGAAGGCCAGAAGAAGAATCGGCCGAAACGTGGTGAGACAATAACTATGAAGATGAGGATAACAGTCTACAAAAAAATAAATAAATATACAAATTTACTCATCTCAAAGGATTCCAATTAAAAAAAATAATAATAATATATAATGCATATCCGAATTTACTGAAATTTGGTTCATGTTTATAAGATATTAATTCAAAGAATTTTTCAGCATTTCAGTTTCTTCCAATTGTATCAGGGGCCGAAATGAGAAGACTGAGTCAGTAAAAATAAAGAAAATAATATGACGTTATGAACATAATGAAAAAATAAAAAGTATTGATAATAAATAAAATAAAAAGTATTGACTATTCAATCGTGCTCAACATTGGGTTTCTCTGTTTGTATTAACTAAATATGTTTTGTGCAGGTAAGCCTAGTATGGGGTCGTAGACTGGATAGAAACTGGACAAAAGGCCACGAATATGTTATAGGGGAAATAAGCTGTATTTGAGTAAAGGAAATGACTGAGACTCAGATGTTATGTAAGTTAGACGTTTTAGGGTATTGGTA
>NC_136488.1:145359746-145367246 GCF_053919585.1 Euprymna scolopes
ATTGTAATTTTTTAACTTTATTTAAATTGCCTCTCCCTTTTTACTTTTTTATTTAATTAAAGTCCTGTGTTTTAAGTTTTTTAACTCCAACTTCTAAAGAGTTCCTACCTAAAATAAAAATCCATTATTCATTGAACTTTTGAATAGTCAAGTCGCTGCCTGATGATATCTGTTGTTTGATTGAAACAAGTGGCTATTTGTAGCAGCGGGATGTGAGCATGTTTATATAACAATAAACAAGTATATATATATATATATATATATACAGGGTGTCCACAAAGTCTGGCTACTTAATGTAGCCAGACTTTGTGGATACCCTTTAGATTATGCATTCAGACTTTGTGGGCATCCTTTAGATTGTGCAGCCAGACTTTATGGACACCCTGTAGACGCAGAAGTGTGTTTGTTTTCGTGTTTGAGAAGAGAGCGTCAAGCTAATTCCTAAAGCAATACTCCAAGAAGAGAATTAACAAACTAATTAAATCTGGCAATTATCATCTGCTAAAAACAAAAACATTATTTGATAGCAGATTACAATTATGGGCAATCTGCAGAAGGAGCTACTGCTGCTACTGCTGTTAATCATTCAGTCAGTTTGCCTGCTGACAGGTTGTCGTTTGTTTAGCTTATCATACCAGCTGAAAGATGAGCTGTGCAAGTCAGCAATCATTCTCCGTATCTATTTGCTTCCCCACGAAAAAAAAAAAAAAATGTGACACAAGGTCGTTTTTAATGTGGAAGTAAACGGGGTGGGGGGCACTCTGGATAGGAACAAAAATAAAAAATTAAAATTGTCTCGGTCATGAAGGATTTCTCCTCCACTGACTGAGGACAAAAAAGTCAAGTGTAGCATCAGAACAGATACTACACTGTGATATTGGCCCGAATGTTGTGGTCTCTCGGTATCTATCTGCTTCCCCCATGAAAACAAAATGTGACCATAAGGTCGTTTTTAATGTGGAAGAACCCCAACCCCCAACCCCACCAAGGGGGGTACTATGGCAGTATGGAAAAATAAAATTGCCTTAGTATATTTAACTTGAGTGCAGCATCAGTGCAAACATCACACCCCGACCACTAAGTCGAACGAATGTACTCTCTAAGGTTGGAAAGATGACTGCTGACTGCATGAATGTATATCAATAGTAATTATATAAAAGATGAGCATTTAACACGATTGTTTTGCGTTGTTTCTTGAATCTGCTGTTGTTTATAACTATGTCTTATTCTTAAATTCACATTTTGGAAAATAAATTTTATTCACATTAAATAAGATAGGTATTATATACATTTGGTCACGCGAGATTAACGTTAAGATTTTGTTCCTTAGAAGCGCAGGTCGAGTTTGAATTAAATAAGATATGTATTATATACATTTGAAGCCAGACCCAACGCATTGTTACAAAATAAAAAGATGTTTATTTTGTTAGAAATTTATGTTAAAGTCCATAAATATATTTCGACGGAAACCGTCATCTTCAGTATGCCGTTTTCTTTTTTTTTGTTTTTTTTTTGTTTTGTTTTTTTGCCATGTTGTTGTTGGAGCAAAGAATTAGCCGTTTGTTGTTTCTACGGTAGTTTTTTTAATTATTCACATTATTTGTGTATGAAATTAGTGTATTTAGGCAGCATTCCTTCATTCGAGTTTTTTTATCACTCTTAAATGTATATTTTAATCGACTTTTCATTGACTCTTTTTATCATTCGTAACTATATATTTCACTTCTATTTTTAATATTTTATCTCCACCTGATGATGATTCAAGAAAGAATCGAAAGCGCTCGTGTGAACCATGGAACGTTTGTAAATACCTTCCATCTTGAAGTTAAAAAAATCTTACGAAAGATCGAAAAAATTAAAAAAAGAATCATTAAGCAAGATATCTCTGTTGTTTTTAATAATGTTTGCCTGAATTATTTGTGTATATATATATGTTGCCGTGTTCGAATCTCTCCACTGGTGTTAATCGTGACACTCTACACTGATGATTCCCGAAAAGGATGAAACACTAATGTCTGTAGGTATTTAATAATTATTATAGTAAATAATTATGTCAGCTCTTTTAAGAAACTTGTTTCTTATCATTGAGCACTTTCAGTTGAAATAAGTCGATCAATTTAGCTCATATGCGCAGATCGTCATATAATGATTAGATCACTCTGACTGATGTTAAAAGCATTTAAAAAGGATAAATGTTTAAATCTCAACTGTATTTCTCATGGTTGACGGTAGTCAAATAGATAGGGTCCTTGCTAATGAAGCCAGACATGACTTCTGTTGCCGGGTTTAAATCTCTCGACTGGTGTTAATCGTGACACTCTGCACTGATGATTCCCGGAAGGATGAAACACTAGTGTCTGTAGGTATTTAATTATTATAGTAAATAATTATATATATATATATATATATATATATATATATATATATATATATATATATATATATCTATGATTCTGGTTGCATTGGGTTACTGATTTCTCATTTTTCCAAAGCCCGCCTTATCGATTGTCTAACAAGCATTGCCTTCCTTTGCCATCGCTAAGCTCTGCCGTTGACGTCTTACTTTTTATATTGGAGTTTTCCTTCTCCTAGCTTTTGCCTCAAGTAGCGAACTCTACAAAATAACAGATTTGAGGGTGGGACTGACCAGTCCACTCGCTCACTTTCATACATTTAATAAGAAACATAGGAGACCATGGGTAGTTAGCAAGCAAGCGGTTAAGAGGCAGAAGCTAGGGGGGAGCGCTTTTTCTTTAGCCACAATAGAAATGATGCTGGCCAAGTGTGTGCGCAGTCACGACTACCTAAAACAATATCCTCAGTTACTGGCATTCTGTCATTTCTTTCCATCCATCTTTTACCCTCATCATAATCACTTGTGGTGATAGAACTGCAAGCAACAGAGACAGGCCCAGAACCCTGGAAGCCTTCAATCCATGACTGCAGGTCAAAAATGATCATTTTCTGGTGACATTGCCATGACACCTGAATTCAGCAGTTGGACCCATGACTGAGCTGACCACTGCAGCCCACCTCACAGAGCGAAGCCCTTAGAAAAGGTAGGACAAGCATCAAACATGGTAACAAATCTGGCCAGTTTACCACGGCAGTCCCAACAATGCAAAACGCTTAAACAATAAAAATATCCTTACTCTTGGTGCTTGGAGCATCTGCACCCTCCAAGATGTGGTGAACACTATCCATCAGGAAAGCTGCACAACCTTCGTTTGCAAGGAGTTTAGCCAATTCAACATTAATATGGCATCCCTTAACAAGACTAGATTGCCTTGGGAAGGCAATGTCAAGGAAGCTGGAACAGGTCATACCATCTTCTGGAATGGGAAGGCTCCTGGGGAGCCGGGCATACATGATGTTGGCTTTGCCATCTGTTCCCAGCTCGTGCAGCAGCACAATCGCATTCCCATAACCATCAGTGACCATATTCCCATCAAGCGAGGTAGCCACATCACCCTGATTGAAGTATATACCCCAACTATGACCTCACACAATGAAGGCAAAGCTGCATCTTACATCCATCTCAACTGTATGATATAGAGAGTGTTGGCCAATAACAAGCTCATTGTACTCGGTGACTTTAATACCTGAGCAGGCAAAGACCATCGCCTGTGGGAAGAAATAATTAGCTTTCACAGTATTGGGGACTGTTATACTAATGGTCGACTCCTATTAGGTCTCTGCGCAGAATATGATTTTGTTGTGACCAACACTATTTTCAGACCACTCTAACCAACAGAAGACAGCATGGAGGCACTCCCGGTCCAAACACTAGCACATTCTGGACTATGTCAGAAACAGGGGAGACGTCTGCATCATCTGCTTAATGCCAGGAGTACATGGATGCTGGATGTATCGCAAGCTCTTGATCTCCAAACTATCCACAAGAACCCTTCGACTATCTAGAAGGACACTAGACAGTGTACCACACTGACACTTTGACTGTAGCAATTTTAGAGAAACCTGTGTAGTACCACTGGAAAAACCTCAGAGATGCCATAGCCACTTTGACTGGAGGAAATCATCAATTACTCAAACAAGAAAAGATAAGACTGGTTTGATCAGAGTCACGAGACCATATGTCTTCTCATTGATTGTTAAAGGTGGCAGTTGAGTCAGTCAAAGGCTGAGTAGTCTGTCCTGAATCTATTCTCCACATCTTTTCTATGTGTGGGTGTCAAAGAAATGCAGCAGAAATACAAAGTTATCCTGCTCACCGAGATCTTCTATGCAACAACTAAGGAAATTTTTAGCTCCACACGTTTATCAGTGGGTGAACTAAAGGAGGACGGGGTTATACCTATCCTTGACAGCAAGAATATTCTGAGGTCTCATTTGAGAACCTCCTCAACAACCAAGCCAACCTGTCAGATGATCTCCTGTGAATGACCCTGCAGCATCTTGTCAGTCACTGGATGGCATTCCCGCCTTCTATCTAAAACTTCAACAAAGCCTTTAAACTCATGAGACCTGGCAAAGGTCCAGAACCCAACAATAAACCACTGGAGTTCCTCACTCACAATGGCTTCATGATGATTGAGAAACAAAGACCCTCCCCAGCCACTTCCTTGATGCAACGGTCATGACAATATTCAAAAAGGGAAACTACAACAACTACAGGGGAATATCACTGCTAAGCATTGCCCGCATTCTCCTAGACTGTGTCCTCCTTGCTGAAGATGTCCTGTCAGAGTTCCAGTGTGGTTTTCGACCTTCTGATGGAATCATCAACATGATCTTCTGCACAGTAAATACAAGAGAAGAGCCCCGAGCAGCAACATCCTGCAATGTTAATATTTTGGGACTTGAAAAACGCTTTCAAAAAGTACCCCAACCTGTTCTGTGGCCAGTCCTTACCAGTTTTAGCTGTCCACCCGACTTTGATACCCTGATACGTGCCCTACATAATGTGGAGGGAGTATGCCACTAGAATTCCCTCTCGGACCAATTCCCCATTACTGAGTACCAACGTATTTCTCTCTTTACACAGTAGTTGACCTCATTACCACTTGAATGGAGGAATTTTCAACCTCACTCAACTTTGTGCCAGAACCGAGACCACCATGTATTTGGTGCAGTAGCTGCTGTATTCTGACAACAATGCCACTCCAGGTTAAACTGCAGAGGACGTCCAAACTCTAACAGACACATACAATATGGCCTATGAATGATTTGGGGTGCAAGTTAACACAAAAAAAAACAAGTTATTAATTCAACCACCACCTAGATTGCCGCTCTGAAACACTAACACCACTGTCAATGGCCAACCACTGGAGCAAGTAGATCATTTTTTGTATCGGGGGAGCATTCTTTTAACATCAACACCCACACATAGAAAAGATGTGGAGAATAGATTCAGGACAGACTACTCTGCCTTTGACTGACTCAACTGCCACCTTTAACAACCATGCACTGACGATGGCCACCAAAATCATAGTTTATGGGCAGTAGTCCTTCCTACTCTTTTATATGCTTGCGAAACATGAACCCTATATATAGGTAAAAATGCTAGAACGCTTCCAGCACTGAAACTAAGGCAAATCCTCAACATCTCTTGGGAGAGCTACACCACCAACACAGTGAGTAGTGTTGAGGTCATGAACATCATCCCTCACCACCTTATATGTAAATGGTAAAAAAAAAAAATGCCAGAACTCTTCTCACCAATTTATACCAATTCTCAATGTCTATGCTCTCTATCGCCATTCTAAAACTCGACTATTTTTAAAATAAATAAATATACCTTTTGTTGTAAAAATCTGATGGAAAAACATCTGAAGAAGTTGGTGGGGACAGGATATTTTTATGGACACATAAATCGTAAAATTGCCTTCCCACTAACGAAACAGCTGTAATGGAAAAAAAATCCAGGAAATAAACGAAGGTTATAAAAAAAGAAGAAAACGTGAGTCTTTGAATTTTCAACAGAATTTTGCACTATACATGCTCTGCACCTATTAAATAGATACATTGAGCTTAACTCGAAATTAACGGTGACTGGTTTTTAAAATAACAATCTAGACCGGTTAAACGAAAACGGTATACATTGAAATTAACGATATTTCAAAAACAAACTTAAAATATATATATATATATATATATATATATATATATATATATATATATATATATATATATTTACACAGGTTGAGTCACGGGAAACGGATATTTTTAGAATGCTCCTTGCTCTTCTTAAGTAAAGGATAGGGAGTGAGGAAGGTAGCCTTGAAACCTGCTTAAGATGCCGTTTAGTTTGTTGTTATTTGTTTATTTGTTTATCTTTTACGTTAAATGTTGTTTTAATTATTCACAGATTTTTGTTTTCCTTAAAAACATCCGTTTCCCGTGACTCACCCTGTACCTGTATATATATATCTACAATTATATAAATGCAACTTTGTCTGTGCATGTGTGTGTGTGTGTGTGTGTGTGTGTGTGTGTGTGTGTGTGTGTGTGTGTGTGTGTGTGTGTGTGTGTAAGTTCGTTACTTATAGACTCCAAAACGGCTGAACAGATTTTCTTTAAGATTTATAGAACTTTTGTCTACAAGTCTGGGAGTGATTTGTTTCAGAATACCCCCGATAATTACTGATAATCGATAATGAAAACCGTTATTTTAATTTATCTATCATCGATAAAGGCATTTTTCCATGCCGTCGCTTAGCAATAATGATAGAACAATGGGCCGTGAAAATTCTTCTGTGGGTAAGTATATAGGTTTTTTTTTTTTTTGCATGACATCGTCTGTAGGTTCAAACTCCACACGTAAATTTCTTAATTTTTTTTTCATTAACTGCAAAGAATTTTATAAGCTTTGAAAATTTACACGTTTTTTAGCAGTGCAAAAGTAACTTATGTTTCTATTTTTGAACGTCCGTTGAACAAGCAATTGATCCTGAAGAAATTGCAAAACAGTCTACACACATATTTAGTGAAAATGTGATTCAGAGGTTTCTTATACATCGGTTTAACAAAACATAGGCCTCAACAACCCAGCACAAGTAGCATTCCCGGCAACATAAGATAAGGAATTTTTGGACACAGTTGACTAATTGTAGAACTATACAGTGACAATCGCATAAATTCTTACAATGAATAGATAGTCCATATAGATCCTGCGGTTTCTTTCGCATATGGTTCAAGAAATCATGGCCCCCAAAACCTCGCCAAAGTAGTTGGTTTGGAACTGGAAGAATAGCTGCTAATGGGACAAATCAGAGAAATTGGATTGTTGCTGACACGTTGCATACCGCCCCTGTAGCTTAAATAAAGGGTTTTGTCCAAAACTCTATGGAGAAAGATTCCCGAGTTTAACAAGATACACCTAAAGGAGATCGTAGATTAAATTGATCAAAACGTTGTGAAAATAACATTCGAGATGAGAATGGAAATCATCAATTCTAAGTCAATGGGCAATAATTCTTGCACGTTTTTAACGGGTTAAAACGTCTGGTATATATATATATATATATATATATATATATA
>NC_136488.1:145369746-145387246 GCF_053919585.1 Euprymna scolopes
TATATATATATATATTGAATATATATATTGAATATATATATATATATTGAATATATATATATTGAATATATATATGTTGAATATATATATATTGAATATATATATGTTGAATATATATATATATATATATATATATATATATATATATATATATATATATATATATATATATATATATATATATATATATAGTGACCTCGCCTCGAAGCTCATTTTATTTACTTAGAAAGTCGCCCATAATTTATTTGGACGTATATAACATTTTATTTATTTTTATTATTTTTTAAAACAGTAATATATATATATATATATATATATATATATATATATATATATATATATATATATATATATATATATATACGTAATAGAAACTCCACTGTTTATAGTAAGCACTGTTGATACGGAATACAAAATTCAAAATTTAACTGTTTAAAGCCAAACAAGTGCATAATCGCATTCAATTAATAAAAATATTTATTTATTAAAATTAAATTCAATATTTCCATTCAAAACAGAATCTTCATCAGGAAAATGCAGGTCCTTTTTTTCTTCTTCTTCTTCTTCATCTTCTTCTTCTTCTTCTTCTTCTTCTTCTTCTTCTTCTTCTTCTTCTTTTTACATGCTATGGCGATGGTAAGGCTCTTGCTTCAGATGTTGATGAAGTATATGGTTGTAAATGTCCGGTACAGTAGATGACGCCGGTTGAGTGTGTATGTGTTAAGTAATAGAAAGCCTACTGTTTATAGTCAGCACTGTTGATATGGAATACAAAATTCATGCTCAGGCACCCCTCTCATGGTTATCTATAGTCTGTCAAAGACTGAAGAAGCCTATATATAATATCTTTTAAGAAATATGCTGACTATTTTTTATTTAAATAGTGGTTGTTTTGTTTTATTTTTTCATGAATAAACTTTTATCCAAGTCCACTTTATTTTATGCCTCTTTTCAGTTTGAGGGAATTTTATTTTGAAAGATGAATCTCTTATCAATTTCCCTCCCTGAAGATAAACTTAATTGCCAGTGATAAATCACCTGAACTGACTTGAACGATCAGACATGGTCACAGTACTTTTTCCATAGAAGTAAACCCTGACCAAATATTCAAAATTACATAGTATTCGCTGCCCAAATAAGATCTCCTCACTATGGCTAACCCACATTAGCCTTTACGAGGAATGGTGCACCTTCTCCAAGTGATGTTACCTCAAGTAATAACACGAAGCTGGATACTCCACCAGACTAGATAAATTCTTGTCCTGGAATCCAGTAAGACCAAGAGACAAAAATGAAAGATATACTACAACATATGAAAATGGAGGAAAGTGGAGGAGAAATCCTTCACAACCGAGACGATTTTTATTTTTGTACCTTTTCTCCACGTTAAAAAACGACCCTGGTGTCTAACTCTGTCCCGTGGGGAGGCATTGTAAATAGGTACAACATATGAAAATGGTTCATTGGGGAGAGGAAAATTATGTTCTCAGTTTGTTTACTAACTCGGTGTTTGAGAGATAAAGAACTTAAATGGAACATTCGAATATCTACACATCTCATATAGAGTTCAAGTTGTGGCCCCAGGTTGTGGGCCCCTTGACTTCTGAGAACTTCGACTGAAGTAAAATAAAACAAAAAAAAAAAATATAATAGTCTATAAAAGTTCTGGAAACATGTTTATCAGAAAGGACAGTTGGAAATAAGTCATACACCCACCGTTATGACTATGATATTTCTACAGCTACGTACCTTGAAAACGGAGCTGTTAAGCCTGATAGTGATATGAGAGAAGATGGAGAAAGTAGCAACCTTAGTTGAAGTAAGTGTCTCTAATGATGCTTGGGAGGGATAACAAAATACCAAGGCCTTATGTTCGACATGAAAAGAAACTGGAATTTTAAGACCATCTCCATCATTCCAGTAATTATAGAAGAAACCAATCTTGTGAAAAAGAATAAAAAAAATCTATCTGGTGAATATACCTGGTGAACCAAGTGCAAGATAAATACAAACAATTGCAGTTAAAGGGACGGTTAGAATCTTAAAAAGATCTCTCGGTTGGAGTAACTAAACTAACGGGAGAATGTCTGGCATCTGGTAGAATGCCCCATCTCCAGCAAAAACAAAATGATAAGAGAAAATTAAAACAAAAAGCCATGCATAAAAAAACACATCCACTCGATCGGCAAAGGTGATTAAACTGATGTCGCTAAGATTAAAAAAAAACTTACGACTTTTACTCATTTTAAAACGAATTGTTTCGAAATCAAATTATGTCGTTTCATCGACTAAAACAATACAGTTTTAGGTGGTTTTCTAGAATAACCAATAAAGCAAAAAAAAAAAAAAAAAAATGTGAACCAAAACACAACCAATAAATGTTACCAAAGGCAATATAAGTTGCTCTCATACCTGCCTAAATACGTTCTTTGAAAGTTTTTTTGTTTTAGTTTTTTTTTTTTTTTTTTTTTTTACTTTAAAATAAAGATAGTGTAAAGCCTGTCGAGTTAGAACGAAAACAAAAATAGTGGGCAAATTCGATCCATAACTAAGCCTCGCTAATCGTTAAAAAATCGAAAATTTAAAAAATACTGCTGCCCAAATCCCTACATAGTGCCCCAGTAGTTGCTGACCCTGATAGTAGCCCCCTACACCAAAATGGTAATGCGCCTTGTTTGGGGTAAAAATGTAATAATAATAATAAAAAAAAATAGGACATTACATTTTCGCACGATCGGCGCCATTTATTGGATGTATTTTTTATCGGCATTTTGTTTAGAGTTAACATTTATGCAAAAAACAAACAACGCATTTAGTTCTTATTCTATCTTTAAACCGATGTATTAAACATATACTCTAAACGGCAATCTCCAAAAATACTGTTAGGGCTTACAACATGGCCGCCAGAAGAGTCACGTGATCCGGTTGATCCAAAACATGAATCGCCGTATTACGAAACCGGAAAACGCAAATTTAAAGCAAACTTTGACAAACAAGCATAATAATTAAGTACAAAAACAGTTTTTCAATATCATAATAATAAATAATTTATTTAGAACGGTCATTTAATTTTTTGTTGAGAAACAATCACAGTTTGTTTGTTTTTTAAAACAGTGTTTATAAAAAATATTTTATTCAGAGTTTTTCATAAAAATGGTATTTAAAACAAGGTGTTCATTTTTTTTAAAGATGTAATGTTATAAAAATATGATGTAAAAAAAAAACAGTTTATATTTTTAATTTTCATTTTATAAATTTAGACAGAATAGATGGAGGCGATGCAACAAATTAGCTCACAAAATTTATTTGGGCCGACTCTTTCACGCCACATAAATTCATTTAAATATGAAGTGAAGAGAACCCTTGATGTACCGAATTGACGACGAAGTTTTTTCTTCGCTCGCATCCACGTATTTTCAATAAGTTGAGTATTTATAGTCGCGTCGTTAGGCTCCACAAAATTTCTTTCGTGGACAACAACATCGTGGCTGTAAATACCAAAGTCAATGTCTGCTACGGTTGCATAAGCGCTCCACCCATCGCTTATTATACGAGTCCCGGGTAAGATCCATTGGCGAATTATAGGGACCAGAGTTTTACGTTTTCTGTCTGGAACCTCGATCAAAAGGCAATTCTTAGAGCCTCGTTCGATGGCGCTGAACACCCAATGGCTACGTCGGACAGTTCCTCTGTGATATTTCCGAGGGTAAAAATGGCTTTCATCAATTTCAACCTCTTTTGGGGTCCAGGTCTCATCTACACCCCCCAATTGAATTGGGTTTTGTTCAATGTACTGAGTGCACACTTCCCTCAAAAAGTTGCACCAGTCGCTCACTGTGTTGGCACTCACCTCACTTTCTGTTGCCATAGTTTTTTGTGGAAAACCCATGCTCCACATATACATAATTATTACAATGGTTCTTAGATTGAGGTTGCTTCTTTGAAAAAAAAGAGTTCGTTCTAATTGTATTACGATATCCATCGTTTCGGCAACGCCATCTCCAACCATCCTTGGAGTCGGAATATCGAGCCAACACGCATGGTGACCCACAAATTTGACAATTGCATGAATTGGCTATCAGACGTCTCTGTGCAAGCCATGTCAATATGTGCACGTCATCTGGCATTGCTAACATTAGCCGAGACAATGTCATAGTTTCGCCAAGTATAGCGTTATTGTCATGAACACGAGGAACGAGGAACAAGGGTGATACGTTAAGGGCCATTGATATTTTTGTAATTCTCTGAGGTAGGTAGCAGTTCCAATTTCAGGAATCGTCGTGGTTCAATTCCAGGAATTGTCATGGTTCAATTGCGTTCCGTCGACCACGACCACTTGTTTGTTCTGAATAAAATACTTTTTATAAACACTGTTTTAACTAAAAACAACCTAAGATTGTTTCTCAAAGTTTTCCTATTTTTATAACAACATTATATCAACAAAAAATTAAATACAAACAAATTGTGATTGTTTGTCAAAGTTTGCCTTCAAGGCTGCGTTTTCCATTTGCACGATTCATGTTTTGGATCAACCGGATCACGTGACTCTTCTGGCGGCCATGTTGTAAGCCCTAACGGTATTTTTGAAGATTACCCTCTAAACATATCCACCATTAGAGCGAAAGATTAAGACAAAAGTACAATTTATATATTTGTCTACAACTGACAATTATGAAAGAAAACGAACATACGTTGAACAAAACAATAAACGTATGGAAAGCGACAGACCCCAGTAATTAAAGAAAGACGTAAATAGAATTAAAAATAATATTTATTATAAGGAAAAGGCTAGAATCGAACCCAGTATTCAAAAAGTCAAACGTGAATACATAATACAATCTGAGGAATTTAGTGAATTGACCATTGTGTTGAGAAATAACTAAATAACGATATAACTAGTAGATAGGATACCGGAGAATGCAAATTAAGGAATGAATTTAGTTCTTACTTTATCTTTAAAAGAGGAGTATTGCTTACGAGAGGGGGGGGGGTAGATTTTTCATTTTGTGGGAGTCCCAAGGAACAGAGCGAACAGCAGTGATTTCTTAATACTCTCTGATTTCTTTTTGTGAGCAATCAAAGAAAAAACATTCAACAGTGCTCAGAATCATTGTGTCACCAGAATCGGTTTCCTTGCTTCATCTTTTTTGATTTTCTTGGCAAGTATTGTATTGTAGTGTGTATTAATCTATGGGAGGTTAAACAGGATATAATTCATTTTGAGATGTTTACCTAAGAGTATTTATTCATTAAAACGGAGTCTACTAATTTAAAAAAAAATTTGATTTAAAGAATTAAATTAATTTTTAAAAATGGATTTTAACTGTGTTTATAGTATTTCTATAAAGACATATCGCTTATCTGTTTCCTGTGTAGGTTGTAACTTTTAGCAGAACACACGCACACACACACACAAATACACACATACACACACACACACACACAAAACATGTGCCTAGTAAATCGAAAAGAGGGGATGACTTTCAAAAATATCGGCGAAAAAAAGCTACCCCTGCCTGTAAAAAAAGTGCCTAGTTGAAGGTGAAGGAATTAATGTTTTTGGCCAAGTTTTCGATATTTGTCGTCTGAAGGGTCGAGCTTCAAAACGATACTGATCTCGTGAAAATCCGTCGCCTCTGTCGAAAGTTTTACATACATACATACATTTAAACAAACAGGCGAGATTTATATTATAGAAGAAGACCCGTTTTATTTCACACACACGCACGCGCGCGCGCGCACACACACACACACATACACACACACGAAAAATGTGCCTATAATAGATTATAAACATCCATCTTTTCAAGTTATTGCAATTTTGGATTTTTCCCAGATTCTTGTGAGCAGGCAATATCCGGTATTCCTCCTACTTTTTAAGTAAGAGAATGAATTTATTGGTCATTGCCAGAGGTTCCATCATTTGTGAGGAATTGCCGATGAAATGAAAACTAAATGTAAATGTTTCTGTTAGAATCACAGCTCATGTATCAAACACATATACCAAACATATCATCATTTGAACGAAATGCTACGATCAAAACTATAGTGAACTCATTTGTTTACCGTTGAAAATTACGAAAGAGACAAGTAACGTACATTATAGAAAACAAAATATATTCAGTTTTTACTTTGTCTTTAAGGGAGGAGCATTGCTTACGAGAGGGGGGGGGGCTAGATTTTTCATTTTGTGAGAGTCTTAAAGGACAGGACAGACAGCAGTGATTTCTTAATACTCTCTGATTACTTTTTGTGCGCAATCATAGGAAAACCATTCAGCAGTGCTCAGAACCATTGCACAACCAGAATCGGTTTCTGACATCTTAATTTTGCAAGTATTATATTTAGTTCTTACTATACTTTTAAGATAAAAATATTAATTACAGGGGAGAAGAGCTAGATTCCACATCTTATAGGAGCATTACAAGAGAGTTTTGTAAAGTGGTTGGTGTGATGAGATGCATGTTGAAGATTGGAAATAACCATTTTGAGTAGCATCTGTATTCTTCTGATTGGGATAGCTTGAAACGAAGAAGAGAATATGTTCACCAGAGTTCCATATAAAAATACCAGCATCTTCTCTACAATTAAATCAGCTTTATTTAACAGGAACACAAAAACTGTAAGACAAGTTGGTTCGGCAGGCGGGCTGTAACTATAAAAAGAAAATTAAATTCCAGAGTTCTATCTTGTCCTACCAAGCCATGGCAATGGGCGAGAAGAAATTTTTAGTATCAGGTTTCCATCGTGTCTGTCCAGGATTGTATGTTACTGACAAACTAAAACTGGACGAAAATGAACAAAAAAAAAGTGCAGAAGTGTTTGAATTTCCTCATGTATTTCTATGTGAGTTTTAACATGTTTGTTTTAGCCAACCAAACCACAAAATAATTACTACGCATAAGATATTTTTTTGCTAAGGAGTTATTACTTATCTAGGCTTGGAGGCCACTCGAGGATAAGGGTTAATGAGTGTACGGTAGACAATGGGACAATATCGTAGTAATCGTTAGTAGAGGAAATTTTTTAAATTGGATTATATTATGGAACATATCATCAAGAACTTGTTTACATTGAACTTGAAGACGACCAAATTGTAGTCAGCTGCAAAGCAGGCAAACAGAAGCGAGTTCCACAAGCATGCAGTTCTAAAAAAGAAGCTTTGTTCATTTAATCCAAATTTAGGTTTAGGCGCAGATAAAGAGTGGGGGAAATTATTGATAGTGGTTTCAGAAAGACGAGTGTTTTTCATGAAAGTTTGGCATAAATGCTTAAGAAAGTAGGTCTCGACTGTGTATTTGCTACAGGTCTGATAGCGATGAATTCTTAATACTCTCCAGTCTAAAGGAATATATTACCTATGACTATTAAATGAATATCTAAATGTCATAGACTTCTTTACAATAATGAAAAAAATAATAAAATGCAACTCTCAAGAACAACATCAACAAACAGTAATCAACCCGAACACGGCATTTATATATATTAAAAAATAGTTTATTTAACACAGTAGTTTTTTTTTGTTTTTTTTTTATTAGTGGTGAAGTATTAACTCTCTTTTGTCTGGTAATTCGTTATGAAATTAGGAAGGTTAATGTTTACCAATATCAAATTAAAATCCATTATATTTTTTAAGAGCAGGCTTAGAAATGTTCTGATGTAGACAGCTACGTATAAATCCATATGTTTTGATAAAAGAGAAATATTTAAAGAATGTCATTTATTGCTGCTTGCGTAAATAGAAATTCTTTGGTAAGGTATTTTTTCCATTGGTCTGAATTATCTCAGCATGCATATTTCCTAGTAAATTATTTTTACCTCTCGCGATGGAGTTAGGAGGACAGATGTTTCTCACTAAACTGATTTGATTCCTCCCGCATATTATATTTACCATCGAAATTGCAACACTCCTGGCCTTTTTACTGCATCGATATATGAGAAGACAAAAAATAGTCCTTCGTAGAATTCACATGACTTTGAAATGACGCATGCAACAATCTGCTTGCGTCGACGAAACAGTGTTCCTTTAGATCTAACGTCTATTTTAAAACTTGAAATAATTTCAATTGAGTTATTTCCCTTTAGACCTATACAGCAAATCTGTTTGTGGATTCGCTATGAAGGGAATACAATCAACAGTGCACAGAATCGGTATAAAAAACTTTCATTAGCAAAGTTTCTTTTATAGAAACACCCATATGTGAAATAAAATACCATGGGACTGCTTCCCAACTGACTACAACATTATCGTTTTCAAGCCCAACGTGATCAAATTTTTGTTAACCCGTCCTCTTAAATAATTGGATTCTGACAAACTTTCACCATGATTACCAATCATCACGGTGTTGTGTCACAGCCCACATGACACTCACTAATTGTTATTCTCGAGTCGCGTTTAGGCCTTGATGAGTGGTGAGGTTTCTATAATATAAATCTAAAATATCTGTGTGTATGTGTGTGCGTGTATGTGTGTGTGTATCTGTATGTCTGCTAAAAACTTTTGACAGATGCGTCGGAATGTGACAAAACCGGTATCGTTTTAAACCTCAAAATTTCGAATGACAAACACCGAAAAATTGGTTAAAAGCATTAATTTATTCACCCTCAACTGGACAGTTTTCTACAAGGAAGTGTCGCTTTTTTCGCATATATTTACGCAAGTCATCCACTCGTTTCAATTGACTAGCCTTAATTTCCGCGTTTGCCACTTCCGGTTTTGCGATGGACGCAGCAGCAAAGACGTCACATATTTTTTTTTCATGTTCTTTTCCTCATTTGCGGTACGGGTTCGAGCCTGCCTGCCTACTATCACTTTTTGTTTTTTAACACCTCTTTCCACCCAAAATACTACTTTTTTTTGGGGGGGGGGGCTTCCTTACTTGACACACCCGGAAAAAGCTGCCCCCCCCCCCCGCTTGTATTAAAATAAAATTCAAAATTGATTATCTGGATATACAACAGAGTTTTATGGTAATAATAGCAAGTTTGACTTTTTATTGAATATCTTTAATTGGTCTCGGTTTAAAACGTTAAAGTGTTGTCTTACCACCCACCTTACACTCATTAACATTTATCCTCGAGTGGCCTTTGAACCTTGATAAGTGGTGATAGTAGTAATTTTTTTTTTTTAAATAAAATCAAAATTGGTTTTCTACCATGTGTACATGGTACCAATAGTATATCTGATCTGTTATTGAGTATCTAAGATTGGTCTTAGACTGTTTTTAAAAGGTTTAAGGTTTCCGTCTACCTTGCTGTTCAACCATAGCCTAGGAAGGGGAGGCAACTGTATTTGTAATCCCGACCTTAGCTTCAAACAACATTAGTGTAAAGTGAATGTTAGTTTCCTTGCTGAACTTTAAATTTGATTAGTCAATTCCGTTCCGTTTGCTGTAAAACATTAAGCCTCCCACCCCTCCCCTTTCTCTGACGACAAAACTATAACAACAACAACTAGTCTTGCTAATAGAGTTTGAAGAGGGGCAGGAGGAGGGGGAAGTGAAGGCTTAATGTTGATTCATTTCTCCAAATATTTTTATTATTATTTCTCCTATTCTTTCTATTGGGAATTCACATTCTAAAGTTGTGTGTACTCAACGCCACTGGAAGTAGATCAGGAAAAAAAATGCTTACTACTGTTATATGCATTAGGGGGTTCCTTGGGGACATTTTGGCTTTCAGACAGTTTCCACTAAAGCGGAAATGAGAAAACAGAAATTGGTAATGATGATGACGACGAGGACGACGATGATGATGATGACGATGATGATGATGATTCTCGTGATGAAAGATTAAATAATGGCAAGGTTATTTTAAGGTTTGGCTTACAAAATCAAAACCATCATCAATAACAACTCGAAGAATTTTTTTTTTTTTTTTTACACTGTTATTGACCTCAGACAAGGCGTATTACCACTTAGGACCATATCTACAGGGACACTATGTATAGAGTTGAGCAGCGAAATATCTGTTTTTCAATTACATTTGAATTTCTGCATGTTGGTAAAATCAGGAAAGCAAGAGACTGGGAGGGAATTCCAAAGACTAGGAGCTCGATGGAAGAAACTGTTAGAGTAGAAAGCTTTCCAGAATCTAGAAACCTCTACAATGAAGGGGTGAAATTTTGCTGCTTGTTGGGTTAGTCAGGTGTATGAAGATCGAGGGGGGCACAAATGTTATAAGTTCGTCAGAGCACATTCCGTTAAAATACTTGTGAAACGGGTACAGAGATGCAACATTATGGTGATGAAGCAGAGTTTGGAGCTTATTAGGTTGGAGAATCTTGTCTTGGACCCTATCTAAGTATGAGTGGTAGATGCACAATACTACATGCATGGGCGAATGGTGGCTTTGTACAGATACACGATATTGTCAGGTGGGAGTAATTTTCTAGCATGGTAGAGAGAGCCTACCGTGTTTGTTTAGATTTCTGAAAAAAAGAAATGTTTATAGATGAAGAGTGTGTAGTAGACTGGTGCAAATTAGGAATAATGAATTGAATCGAGAAAGAGACGAACTACGTGTTAAATTGAATTAAACGAACTAGGATCTATTTCGTGAAGAAACAAGTGAAAGAAAAGGGTACAACACGTGTTCATGTCCGCGTTCGTCTCTCGCTGTTTACTGGTGAGAAGGAAAGTCTATTGTCATAGAGAGAGAAAGAGAGAAAGTCAATCCAGTTTGGTGTGCGTCTCTCGCTGTTAGCTGGTGAGGAGGAAAGTGTATTGTAGTATAGAGAGAGAATGAGAAAAAGTCAATCCAGGCCATGGAAATAGAAAGTATATAAAGTGTACATACTGTCTGTTAGCTCGTGCCCCATACATAGTCGCAGGGGACGTGATGCGAGCAAGCGTGCGCCTCCCTTTCGGGAGGCGGCTGGTTAGCCGAACCTCTCAGCTCGAGAGCTGGTCCGAAAAAGAGACTGGAAACAGCTTGTCTCTTGCTTTTATAATTGTTTTCGGTGGTCTTTTGCGCATGTGTGGATTTCCTTTGAAAGGGGAAGTGACATTGTCTATGTGTGCGTACATGTGTGTGTATGTGAGTACATGTGTGTGCGTTAGCGTGTGTGTGTGTGTGTGTGTGTATACACGTGAATGTGAGTGTATATATGCGAACGTGAATATATGTACGTGTGTGGACGTGCGTATGTTTGTGTGTGCGTATGTATATGACAAGTAATATAGCTTGAGATGTGAACGGGTGTTTTTGTATGAGACTAGACAAGGCTCCCACAAGTGACATAAACAGCAATCATTTGAAGCAGTATCAATACTAATACAGGGTGACCCCCCCCCAAAGAAAAAACTAAATGGAGGCCATCTAGAACATATGCTGTAGAACGGAGATAAAAAGGCCAGTAACCCTAGTGTTTTGATGTGATGTTTTGAATATAATAAACTAGTTATGACCAAAGTTTCATTTCATTCGGACAAAACACTAAGAACCGGGGTCTAATTAGAGTTAGGGCCCGTTTATTTGGGGGTGGGTGTCACCCTGTAAATGTGAAATATATTAGTTCAAAATAAAATAACAGGAAAACTTATAAATATACTTACTTATTAGTTGAAAATATTTTGAGTTAAAATTGAAAGCTCAACCTGTAAAATCAGTTGACTTCTTCACGAAAGTGAATGCTTCTCAGGCTAAAACATTAAAGCCTAGTTATATTGTGTCAGAAACGGTTGGTAAAGTAGGTGCACCACAAGGATACAGAGAAAAACTGATAAAACCTGCTATGCTAGCTTATGTTGAAGACCTTATGGCAAAAAAAAAAACTACCTCTGTCAAGAGCAACAGTAACGAGAAGGCAAGATGAAATGGCCGAATATGTTCAAGATAAATTAATACAAATTTTCCAAAATAATAAATTTTCCATAAAAATTGATGAAACAAAAATTCATAATCAAGCCTCACTGCTTTCATATATCAGAATAACATCGGATCAGAAATATTATTTTTTTAAAGTTTGCCAGAGAGAACAAGTGGAGGACATATTTTCAGAAGCAAACAGTTATTTGAATAATAACAATATTCCATTAACTATTTGATTCATATCAGCACAGATGATACTGCATCCATGACAGGCAAAATTAAAGGCCTTGTAACACAGATGAAAACTGTTGCTCGTCGTATAATGCATGTACATTGCATTATTCACAGACAACACTTGGCAACAAAAAGTCTAGGAAGCAATATGGAGAAAGCTGTTGATGCAGCTATATCAGGAATGAATTTCATAAAAACAAATTCCTTGAATGGCAGATTATTCGAAAAGTTTTGTGAAGATGGACATTTAAAAAATTGCTACTTCATACAAAAGTTATGTGGCTCTCCAAAGGTAACAGTTTTGTAAGCTTTGTTAGTATGTGGCAAGCTGTACTGGACTTCTTAAAACTCAAATCTGAATTTGCTGACTCTACTCAAAAACAGACAAAAGCTCAGAAAATTTTTGATAACCTGGATAAAAATGCATTAAATCAAAAATATTTTATCCCAGTGACATTTTAACTATTGTAAATGAACTAAATTTGCAACTTTAAGGGAAAAAAAATTGACCTTCTCACTTGTTCATAAAAGATTAAAGGTTTTATAAATAAGTTGAAATACTGAAAATCACAACTTGACAAGCAAACTCTGTCATTGTTTAAAAATTTAAATAGCATGAATTAAAGTCCAGAATATGTCATAGAGTGTGTGGAACATCTGGAAGACCCGAAGAAAGATTTTAAGAGAAGATATGAGGAACTCATCAACAAAACTTATTTACTGTGGTTTCAAGATTTAACAAACTTTGAACCTGAAGATACTATCGAACCTGAAGTAGTTCAAGAACTTTTGGATTTAACAGAAAATTCAAAGTTGTCCAGAAGAGTTCAAGATGAAAGGGTTTTAGATATATTGAAATAAAATCAACAAATCAACAAATTTAAAACTTAGTTGAACCCAGCATATCATCCTTTCCAACAACCAGGCTAGTAGAAGCGGGCTTTTCAGCTGTTGCTGACATCTTGACAAAAAAAAAAAATAAGAAACAAACAAATTGGATGTTAATGAAAGAGAGAAATCTAAAATTGGAACTAAATAAAACGTTTGTTCTTATTTACAATGCCTCCCCACGAGGACAGAGTTAGACACAGGGTCGTTTTTTTTTTTTTACGTGGAGAAAAGGAACAAAAAATAAAAATTGTCTCAGTTGTGAAGGATTTCTTCTCATCTAACAGAGAACAAGAAATTGAAGAGTAGCATCTGAAGAACAGATATTGCACTTTGATCTTGACCCAAAGGGGGGGGTATTTATTTGCTCCCCCACCGAGTAAATTAGGCACAAGGCCGATTTTTAATGTGAGGAGTGAAGGGGAAATGGGGACCAACTCCCTGGGGGGTAGGGGAGCTGGATAGTGACAATTGGTATGAAGAGTTGCCCCTACATTGACCAAGGTCTTATATGTGGGGCTGCCCCCACATATGGTGTTTGCTTGCTGTATCTGCCGGAACAGATGGTATTTATTTGCTCCCCCACTGAGCAAATTAGGCACAAGGCCGTTTTTAACGTGAGGTAAAAACCAGCTCCCCTAAAAGTAGGCAAAAAGGGGGCACTCTGGTTACCAAAAATAATAATTGTCCCAGTATAGAGGGTTTCCCCTCCATTGACTGGTACAAATTATCTTAAGTGCAGCATCTGCCGGAACAGATACTACACTTTGATCTTGGCCAAAAGGCCAAGAAATAATCAAGAATTGATTAAAAAAGAGTAGGGATCGCATTAAATACAACTTTTTTTAAACACTTTTCTTGCAAAATTTAAAAACTGATTTGATTACAGTTAATAAATAAATGATTTTGTAAAATGCATTTTTCATTGATTTAATGAAGTGGACCACAGAACCTAGGATTTGTGGTCCATGGGATGAAAAAAATTGGTCTAGCCAACGAAAAGCCTCGGTTGTTCAGCAGATATAGACCCCTGCCTTAAGGTTTTCTCGTCCGGTAATTATTGTGTATGGATTAGTTCATTCATAGGTAACGCAGGTATAACAATATACTAGCATGGAGACCCGACGTTGTCCGGGATTGAATAAGCATCAACAAATGTTCCACCCTCCCATACATTTTTGTCATCGAAATCAGTGAAATCGCCCATTTTTTAATTAGATCAGTTGATTGTTTGCTCTTGTTATGAACCCTCGCAGTGTACCGGGAAGGAGCTTCACATGCTTCCCCGTAGTGACATAGTCCACAATATATACACTGTAGAGAAACTACTGTTGATTTTAGAAAAATTGTGTTTAGAACACAATTGAAAATTGAGTTCGTTCCCTGTCGAATCGGAAACGGCTGGGCCAATTTTTTTAAATTTCACATGAAGGTACTTGATGTGTCTGGGAGTGTTCTTATGTAGGTTTTGTATCGGAATTTGCATGTTGAACATCGAAAATCAAAAAAAAAAAAAATCCGATTAAAGAAGGAAGTTCGATTTTGACCAAAGTTAACACTTTTATAGAATCTAATATCACAAGTGCATTTGAACAGTTTTATCACTGCACAAACAAAATTCCAGCCTATAAAAATCAACTGTAGAGCGTTTTTATAAAACGGATGAGCGTTCGAAATAAACGTTTTTTTAAAAGCACAATTGAATCATGATACTTGATCTTTGTACGTTTGTACATTCAAGTGATTGTGTAAAAATAATTTCATAGATTCAACAGTTGGTTCTTTAATAAGACAGAGGCGCATTCGAGACGATTGTTTCTGTTCAAAGCATAATTGAACCATGATATTTGATTTTTTCATTGGAAACTTTAAGTGAAGCCATTATTTACAGTTAATTTTATAAAAATCAACAACATATTCTCTACAGTGCAATATAGCCTACCATATATTGTGGACTAAATCGGGGAGGCATATGAAGCTTCCTCCTGGTGCACTGCGGAGAGGGTGGGGTCTCTAACTAAAGCAGGCAATTAATCGATTTGATTTTAAAAAAATGGACGCTTACATCAGTTTCGATGACAATAAAAGTATGGGAAGGTGGAACATTTGTTGATTCTAATTCAATCCCGGACAACATCGGGTCTCCCTGTTAGTACTAATTAAAATTAATAGAATTTCAGAAGCTACAGTTTGAATATTTTTTGAATGAATAAATGAATGATACGTTTTTATGACGAATCTAAAAATGATTAGAGTTTAAATTAGCGTGATGTCGTCATCCTAGCTAAAAAGAGAGCTAACATTGCCAAAAATAAAACAAAATATTGAGATCCAATTTAATCGGATAACATTTAACGATGCAGTGAAAAAACGTTAATAAAAGAATAAACAATAACAACCCCCCCCCCAAAAAAAAACAGATAAATACAAGAATAAACAGTTCTCCTGTAAATCTTGAATGTGGATATAAAAAAAAGGTGTCTTTCATGAACCCTTCATTAAGACCAGAACAGAATTTTTCATAAAGACACAGAAATACTGTTACTGCTCCGGACATGTATAAAATTCTCTCTCTCTCTCTCTCTCTCTCTCTCTCTCTCTCTCTCTCTCTCTCTCTCTCTCTCTCTCTCTCTCTCTCATGATATATTTGTATGAATATAAAACGAGAGACACACAAAGATGACGAAAAGACAAGTTCACATGAATAGAAGTTAATACACAGAATGTTTTGAAAATGATGACATTAGGATTATGTTCTGTACGTGTAAAGACCCCCGTGTGTGAAAGTTGCTTTTGTAATAGCAAACTATTACTCCTCTAATTTCTTTTCTGGTTCATTTTTTTCCTATGTGTGGTCTTTGATCCATGGAGATAGATTGTTTTTTGTTCGGAAAATCGATGGCATAACTTCGGGATTATGTTCTTGTTAAATTAGACATGTTAAAATGTATGTGGCGGTCAGTAAAAGAAGGAAGGTCCACACGCGGAGATAGGTTATCAACGTCTTTATTTTAAGAAGGTTAACACCGGAAAAGAAAGAAACATCACTCCTTAAGGGGAGAGTTCTCAAACCAAAGGGGTATAACTCAGGATGCTAAGTTTACTCTCTTAACACCCCTGCTTAAACTTTATATCCTGATAATTTTAATTTTACACAGTCCATGCGGGGACTTGCCAGGGGTTTTGTGAAGCATTCTGCTGTATTTTTTGTCGGTAGGCACATAGTTCAGTTCGATTGTACCATTGTTTATTTTGTCCGGTATGTAGTGATATTTTATGTCTATGTGTTTTACCCGCTGATTTGTGATAGAGTTTTTTGCAATGCAGATTGCGCTCTGGTTGTCAGAATATATTGTTGCTTCCATTCTTTTGTATTGTTCATATCGTTTATTAATTGCAGTAGATATTGTGCTTCCTGTATGGCTGGTGTTATTGCTGTATATTCAGCCTCACGTGTAGATAGAGCTACAGTAGACTGCTTTTTACTTTTCCAGGCAATAACAGGTCCTTCTTCATTTAGGGGAAAACAATACCACGACATCCTTTTTCTGTCTTCAGAGTTTCCCCAATCAGTATCGGTAAATCCTGTTAACTTCAGTCCGCCTTCACATTTCCTGAAAGATAAACAAAAATTTAAAGTCCCTTTCAGATACCTGAAGACATGCTTCACTGCATTCCAGTGTTCAAATGTGGGGATTTGGTTGTACTGTGATAATTTATTTACGACCCATGAAATATCGGGTCTGATGCAAGTAGATAAGTAAACCAGGCTTCCTCTAGCCTCTCTGTACCTTTTCGAATCAAAGGATTTTGTTTCCTTAGAGAAA
Organism: Euprymna scolopes; assembly: GCF_053919585.1. Classification (NCBI taxonomy): domain Eukaryota; kingdom Metazoa; phylum Mollusca; class Cephalopoda; order Sepiida; family Sepiolidae; genus Euprymna; species Euprymna scolopes. The sequence goes on from NC_136488.1 coordinate 145,386,507, forward strand.
GTTAATTTTTGTTCACAGGGTGTTAGTCTAGGTTTGCAGTCTAGCATATTAAAATTTTCTAATCCTTTCTCAGTATATGTCCGTTGATTCATTTCTATTTCATTTGGTTTGACTATGAAGTCCACACCAAGAAATCTTGAGATTTGACCTAAATCTTTTATGTCAAACTTTTGTTTGAGTAGGGTCTTAACTTCCGTTACTGTGTCTAAGTTATTTGCGACAATCAAGATATCATCAACTCATACGAGAATAATAATTCTTTTATTTTTATCAACTTTTTCAAACATGCATGGGTCGATAATGCTTTTATTAAATTTTTCTTGTAGGAGTTATTTACTCAGTAGATCGTTCCAATTTTTACCGATCTGTTTTAGACCATAGAGTGATTTGTTTAATTTCCAAACAAGCCCATCATTGCCTGGAGTAATGAATCCTTCGGGTTGTTGGGTGAAAATATCACAGTCTATTTTGGCATTTAGGCATGCTGATTTGACATCCATCTGGTGAGTTATCAAATCATACTGCACAGCAAATTGCATTAGAATTCGGATAGTGGTCATTCTTGTGGTGGGTGCATATGTTTCATGATAGTCTATGTCTTTTATCTGACTGTAACCCTTGCCAACATATCTAGCTTTGTATTCTTCGTTATTTTTGTCATCTTTTTTATATTATACACCCATTTTCCCCCAACTAAATTTCTGTCTTCAGGGAGGGTTGTCAGAGTTAAAGTGTTGTCT
>NC_136488.1:145392246-145404746 GCF_053919585.1 Euprymna scolopes
TTCAACTAAATACGTATATTTCATGCAATAATGACTTTTATTTCTTCTGACTTTTCCTAAACTAAACATAAAACATCGGTTAGGGTTAGTTTAACATTCTGTAAAAGTACCTTCCGTTTTTTTTTTGTTTTTTTTTTTTTTTGTACTTCTGCAGAGAAGGTAAAAAAACCGATAAAAACTGGATATATTTTTCGTGTTTTTATTCAATTTAACATGTTTATTCAGCTCGAAAAGAATACAGTGTTTACCGATGTGTTGGAAAATTCAAGATGGCGTCTCACACATTCTTTAACACCGTAAGTTTGGGAAAAGGTGTTATAAATAAAAAACTATACAAAATACTATTAAAAACCCGCCGAATATATGTCAACCTATGTCACGGTAACATATATTGAGCGAGTTTTTAACAGTATTTTAACCGGTTTTTTATTTATTACACCTTTTTCCAAACTTACCGTGTTAAAGAGAGAATCGGCCGCCATCTTGAATTTTCCAATACATCGGTAAACACTGTATGCTTTTCGAGCTGAATAAACATGCTAAATTGAATAAAAACACGAAAAATTTGCCTTTGATAACATTTATTTGTTATATATTTGTTTTTTGGCAACTTATTCGAATCTATGTGTACAGTAATACAAATAAATTTAAGACCACGAGTGAAATGAGAAAAAGAAGTCAGCGGGTTTGGTTGCCATAACAACGTGACGGTAGTGAACGTGTGTGTGTGTGTGCGTGTGTGCGCGTATTTCGTGTAGTTTAGTATTTTTTTGCGTAGTTTAGTATTTTTCGTGTAGTTTAGTATTTTGTGTGCGCGTATTTCGTGTAGTTTCGTATTTTTTTAATTTGTAAATAACAAGTTATTAAAAAATTAAACCCTTCCAAGATGGACAATAAATAAAGCCATAATATTTTATGGTAAAGGTAAGAGCGTAGAAACGATTGTTTTTTAGGAGATGTGATTATTGGATTAACCAATCAGAAATCGTCTGTGGCACACACACATCTCTGTTTTTATAGATATATATAGAAGATAGATATAGATATAGATATAGATATAGATAGATAGAAGATAGAAGATAGATTAAATGTTAAATAGATTTTGTAAATAGTACAGTTGAAATGATTAGAATATTTCCAATATGTAATAAGGTCGAGGTAATTAGTTAAAGAGATTTAATATAATGTGATATGCAAATGAGCATAAGTCATTCGATATGGGGGTTGTTTGTAGAATAGTATATAAAGAAATTAGGCAAAGATTCTTATGTCTCCTATAACAGAAACATCCTAAAATGGGTTCTAATGTTTCTCTACCAGGAGAGATCTACCCTCTTACCTCCTTTATATTTCGTTGATGATGGAGAGCTGTACACACAGACAGAAACACACGAACCCTATTACTTTATAAAAATATAGATAGCATGGGTGCTCGGCGTTGCCCGGATGTTTGGAGGTGTATGCTGAGCAAAAAAAAAGGTAAATTTTTTTAATTATGACCTATTATGACTCCTTAACATTTACTGTTTTGGGCTCAAATCAAATTATTAAGTTAGATCTATATCCAAGGAACCTATATCTAAAATTTCAAGTGTTTAGACCCAAAATTGTCGAAGGAGTTTGGTAGAGTTCTCAAACGTCAAATCGTTGAAATTTGACCCCTTAACAGCAAACTTTCTGGCTGAAAACGAGTCATATAGATTTTCCCAAATCTCAGTACCCTGTATATCAAATTTCGAGTCTGTAGACTAAAAATTGACAGAGTTATTGCGTAGGTAAATGTACACAGACGGACAAACACGTTCACTTTTATCTATATATATAAAAATGTAACTCTTGGTTCGTTCGCAATTAATAGTCTAAAAAACCACTGGACGGATGGCTTCCACGTTTTGGTATATGTTTACTATATCCATGCATGTTTTTATATATTTCTTTTTAATTATAACATTATACTTAATTTTTCTATGATAAATAGATGGTTTTCTTTGTACCGATACGCCATTTTTTTTTATTTAGGGACAATTATTTATTACCGCTTCCTATCACGTGACCAGTGTTTCCAATTTAACGGTTTTCCTGCTAGATCTGGAGATTTCGTTTGCAATCTAGTGGGGAATTCTAGAAAATCTGGAGATATTTCGCACCCACACACCCGCAATTTTAGATTAAAAAATAAAGAAAAGCGCTTGAAAATACTTTAAAACATAAAATAAACTCAGTAAAAAAAAAGTAGCATTTATTGCCTTTGGTAACAATTATTTATTGATTATTTGTTTTGTTTTTCACCTTTTTTTCGGCTAACCATTCTTAAATCTCGCTATAAAATCGATTTTTCCAAGTACATTTTAGTGGGGGGGGGATTCCAACCTCCGAAGTTTAGTTTAAAATACGATCTAAGCAACCCTGCTTAATTTAGAAGTATTTAGTCGAAAATTTTAAAAAGCAAGAAACAACAGCAAAAAAAAAAAAAAAACTTATACCAATACAGTAGAATTTAATTATCTACCAACCTAAATACTTTTAACATGCTAAAACAAAGTTTTTTTGTTTTTTTATTTTTCTAATTCCAAAATATGTTGCACCATTATTGTGATGTTTAATTTGCAGTATATTTCAATTGAAGTTTTATTATAAAAAGTTTGAGTTTATGATTTGTTTCCTGCAAAAAAAAAAAAATACCCTCTCTGAAAAAAACAGGTAAAACTAGCTGATAAAATATGTAAGCCTTCTGGGAAGCTAACCGCTTCAATATAATTCCAGAAACATATAGTGAGAAAACACGGAACATTTTATATATTGAATATACTATATTTATAATTTTTTTATGGTAGGAAGTTAAAATATGGAGTTTTTTGGAGGGGGGAATTAACGATTTTTGAAAATTTCAGATGATAAAAGTTAAAAATCTAGCGATTCTCTGGATATTTCTTTCTCCTGATCTCGCGGGTTTTTTTAAATCTCAGTTGACAACACTGCATCACTAAAAAAAACACTACAGGCTTAATGTAAACAGAATGTGTTTACAATATCGGTAAATTTTCAATGGGTTTAATCACATGATTATTGATAATGTAACCATGTGATTGAAATTTAATTTAAATTAACCACACGTGGTCGCTTTCCTATCAAATATTCATCGAAAAATGGTAGGTACAGACAAAATGAATGCCGACGCTCAAAGTGTATAAACATTTTGACCCCTTCCTTTACTTAAAAATTCACCAAAAATCAGGAAATTAACCAATTTTAATGAAAATTGCAGTATTTATCAAATAACGATCGCAGAATATAATGAACGAATTATTTTTACTTAACTCTTAGTGAGAATGTTTTATTTTGTTTAAACAATAAATACCTTTACTAAAGTTATGGTTTTCAGTAGTAAATAAAAAATGCAAGAATTTATTTTTGCTTTTTTTATATAAATAAAGCACCGTAATTTGTAACAATAAAAAATAATTTTTACAGTAACATTACGAAAAAAGCCCCTAAAGTCCGTATTAATGAATTCGATATAACTCGAAGAAAAATGAATTCTCGCATACTATTCAGGAAATTAAAGATTCAATTAGATTCCTATTTCAGTCACCTAAATTATTTAGGGTGAAATGAGTTTAGGAATTTATAGCCATACCTAAATATTTTTTTTTTTGCTTAAAAAAAAAGCATTAATACAGTAAGTTAGGTAAAATTTGCATAGAATGCTATGCTTTACGGTTGTAAAAATGGAACGGAAATTTGAATTTCGTTCCCTTTTAAATTCGGTACATTTTTACATTACGTCCAACTCATCGCTCACATTCGACACGTCAACTTTTATAGCTTTTCGGGTATGCTGGCAAGGTTAGGGGTGTCTATTCCGAAAGCCGTTCTTAACATGGGTAGATTGGTAGGTGTGTCAGAAATTTCGTGAAAAATAGTGAATAATTCCACCTCGTTTTTCCAAGCTTATAACTCTTCGAAAAATGTAACTCAAGCCCTAATTTTTTTTTTTTCAATTAAAGGAGCAAGGACCAAGGTTTCATTAAAAAAAAAAAGAAAAAACAAACAACGTGTTTTTTTCAAAAAAAAAAAAAGGTTTTAAACTTCGGACTTTACAGGTAAATTTCGTAAAAACACTACTTATTTTTTGTTTTAAATTTGAATATATTATTTATTGACCTTTTCTCTTCAATTTGTGATATATAACACTTTGGTGAGTAAATTATTTACTTTTTAATAGACATTTCAAAATGGGAGGCATGAATTATTCGACCCCCTGTCTTTCCAAACTTATAACTCCTCGAAAAATGTAATTGAAGTCCTAATTTTTTTTTTCAATTAAAGGAGCAAGGACCAAGGTTTCATAAAAAAAAAAACAAAAGAAAAAACAAACAACGTGGTTTAAAAAATAAAAGGTTTTCAACTTCGAACTTTACAGGTAAATTTCTAAAAAAACACTACTTTTTTGTTTTAAATTTGAATATATTACTTATTGACTTTTTCTCTTCAATTTGTGATATATAAAACTTTGATGAGTAAATTAATTATTTACTTTTTAATAGACACTTGAAAATGAGGGGGCGTGAATTAAAAAAAAACGTTTGTCTAAAATATTATATTCGGTTTATTGGAGAGAGCATACAATTTCACATTGACCCTGAAAATATCGTAAAAATAGAATCAATAGAAAAATTTTGATAGATTTTTAAAGTTTAAAAATTGAAAAATATTGAGTTCGTAAAATTCATTACTGTTTTTTAAAAATTAAAAAAAATATTTCTATTACTTTTAAAACAACTTTAATAGTTTATTTTGGAAGTATAATCCATAAAGAAAATAAACAACCCACTTTTAAAGGAGAAATTACGAGTTTTTTTTATATTTTATTCGCAGTTTCGTGATAGTGGTGTCAAAACTTCCTACAAAAATTCTGATACATCTACTAGATTGGAGTGTTTATTCGTTGTAAACGTACCCGACAACCCATAAATGTCGACATTTCCAATGTGAATGGTAAGCTGGACTTATGTAAAAAAATAACAAAAAGATATACCAAAGTGACTTTTTCGTTTAAAACTGGAATTATTTCCCTTTCGTTATTAACTTAAAAAAAAAATTTTTTTATATAAATATTTTGTGTTTTATATACATAAAGTACAATTGTTGAATGTTACTGTTTTGATTATATTCGTTTGGGGGGCAAAGTTAAAAAATTAAGAAAGATTAAAACGAAGCGAAATTTAAGTTTCCGTTCCATTTTTACAACAACCGTAAAACAGCACATACTCAGCAAGTTTTATCGTAATTTATGAGCATAATGTTGAAACACTAAATCAACATTTTATTTATTTTTTTGCGTAATTAATGATGGGAGTATTTTTCTGTTTATTTTCTGAACATCTGTAAAAAAATAATAATTTGTACATTCTCTTGAAAAAAAGAATCAAACTTTTCTCTACTTTCACATAACTATTTACAGTGTTTATGTAAAGCATTCATCTGTTCTGTTTATAATAAAATTCCGTTTTCAAAGAGAAACGTTTACTGCCAAATTTCTTAAAAAAAAAAAAAAGTGTAAGTTTTCCTGAAAAAAAAATCTTTCACCTAACAATTTATGGTAAAAAAATTAATCTTTTTTTTTTTTGGGGGGGGGGAAATAACAACTTTTATTGATTAAAAAAATTGCAAAAAATTATAAAAGTAAATAAACGAACAAAATGCCATTTTTCTTGGGGAATGTGTTCCATTTTAACAAACTGAGCCACAGCAACGCGTGGCCGGGTACAGCTAGTATATATATATATATATATATATATATATATATATATATATATATATATATATATATATATGTGTGTGTGTGTGTGTGTGTGTGTGCGTGATCGTAGGTTTTATAAGAACTAATAGAAATTATCTGGTCATCTTGGATTTAGAATATAGTCCAAATGCGAATTTGCAAAATTTTGATATCAACGATGGATTTATGAATCCTTCCATGATAACTAGTCGGATTTTACTGTAAATCCAGATTGACCATATATTGCATATTTCAACTGATCAGAGGAAGAAGGGCAAAGAGCAGAATAGAGATACGGAGGCAGTTCTATGATGTCTTGGGATTGTTTTATCACAAGTAGAACTGGAAAATTAATTGCAATAAGGGAAATAATAATTTCTTAAGACTACATGAAACCTTATTGAATTTAAACGCGGACGGTTATCCTCATCTTCTAGTTGTTCTTTTCACAACGTTTCAGCCAGCTATTCCCCTGGCCTTCGTCAGGTGGTAAGCCGCGACGGGATAGGAATGTCGAATCCCCCATCTGCAATTACTGCCTTCCATAGTTGTCGTTGTTTCACCACGGTTTGGCCAACAAATCCTCTGACTGGCTTTGGGTGGGATTGAAACCGGTACCTTCAGACAATGCTCACCTGGAATCGACCGAAAATAAAAGGAACATGGACATGATTACATTAATACAAAAAGCAAGGAAGAGTAATTGCAATTGTGTGTTTGTGGTATATATATATATATATATATATATATATATATATATATATATATATATATATATATACATATATATATATATATATACATATATATATATATATATACATATATATATATATATATACATATATATATATATATACCATATGTATCATCATGAAGAGAGAGGAAAAATTAATCTATGGAATAATAGATAAGCAAGTAAACATGGTGGTGGAAATAAGGGCACATAAACATGTCATTGAATCAGAATATGTCGATTGATTCGTAGGATAATTTGGTAAAATGAGTTTTATTAAACAGAACTTAACATTTTATACAGTAAATGTGAAAGATAAATCCAGGAGGGAAGCGTATATCGGAGAAGTAGAAGGGAAATAGATATATGTAGTTGAGTATGTGAGGAGAGGAGAAGGAGGGAGAGGGTAGCATATATGAGCGAGTAAATATGAAATAGAAATTTACAACAGAATTGAAAATTAGTTTATTGAATAGTGTAACCTCCATCGCACACACAAACACAAGTGTATATATATATATATATATATATATATATATATATATATATATATATATATATATATATATATAGTTCATCTGAATTTAAAAGTTAAAAACCACAAAAACTTTCTTTTCAACCTGATATATATATATTTATATATATATATATATATATATATATATATATATATATATATATATATAGAGAGAGAGAGAGAGAGAGAGAGAGATAGTATTTATTTATTATCTTATATTAATTATATTTTCTCTTTTATTTTATATTTATGTTTTGTTTCATAAGTAGTATAAAATAATAGATAAATACGTCCAAACAAAATATGAGCGATTTTCTAATGAAAAAATCTTTATGGTTGAAGACGCTTATTAACGTTTAAAAATCAACCAAAAAATTATATATATGTGTGTGTATGTGTGTGTGTGTGTGTAAATTTAATAATTAATAATTATTATAGTAAATAATTATATATATATATATGTGTGTGTGTGTGTGTAATATATATATATATATATATATATATATATATATATCAAATGTATATATATATATATATATATATATATATATATATATATCAAATGTATATATATATATATATATATATATATATATATAACGTACTTTGGGGTAATTGCGCCAAGTCTGGGGGTAATTGACCCAACTAACTAAAAGTGCTCTTTTGGCAACAACGCATATAAAGAGCATTTTCTTTTTAGTTGGTGCAATTATCCTCGGATTTGGAGCAATTACACCAAAGTACGGTATATATATATATATATATATATATATATATATATATATATATATATATATATATATATATATATATATATATATATATATATTTATTTATTTATGTGTGTGTGTGTGTGTGTGTGTGTGTGGTACCTATTCAGGAGCCACTAATGTTTAATGTTTATTTTTTCTTTTGTTTAGTCTTAAAATCAGTTTGATATTTTCCAAGTTATTTAAAATGGATCAATGTCTGACAAACAAAAAAAATAAATAAAGTAAGTGATATCCGCATATCTGTAAGGTCAGAAAAAACCACAAATAAAATAAATATTACGATATCTCTAAAATAAACTAATTACGAATCTAAAATCAACAATTCCTACTGATCGCCACCCTAATTCAGATTAGTAATAATAATAATACGGTCCTCTCCCACTAATCAAACATTGGAAGGGCAGATATGAATCATTTTTAGAGAACATTTTTATTTGTGAGAACATCTTTCTTTTTGTGTGTTCACAGACGAGAGAGTTTAAAATATTAAAGTTCTTTAATATTTAAATTTCAATTAACATTCTATGCTGATAAAACAGGACACATATCGCATCAACAGGAAATATAATTATTAGTTTATTAAGATTTTTCTATTACGTTTATGAATTTTTTGAGATGAGGATTGATTATTCATATTTGGGTTCTTCAGACTACTGTTCTCATCTTGAGTGTTATTTTTACAACGTTTTGGTCGATGTAACCTCCAACCTTCCAGGTGTATCTTGTAAAACCCGGGAATCTTTCTGTCGAATTTAGAAATCTTTATGTTGAACTCAAGAATCAGCACAGAATTTCGAACAGAGCCATTTCTTTAATCTACGCTCTCATTTTGTCAGTCATAATTGGGTAATTGTATTTTTGAGTGTCACACGCAACCTCCATAAGAGTGTAACTTTACAACTGCATTTTACCAAGTACATTATCCACTACACCACGGGTCATTTCAGACTTCCGAGTTTCACAAGATACATTGGAAGAAGGTCGGAGGTTACATTGACCGAAATGTTGGGAAAATAACACTTAAGATAAGAATCAATCGATGATCGATGCCTCCTTTCAGTCTCAAAAGACAAAGGATACCCCTGTAGGGGCAATTGCACGTGTAATTATGAGGCAAGGGTCGTGCAATCCCCAACCACACCTTTCCTGAATTGATACTGTTTAAGTCCAGTGGCAAGGAGAAGACCAGGTCGACTGGAAACAATGCCAAGATAAGCGGAGAGCACATACAGCACCTGGAAGTCCCAAATGGCCACCCATTTAGTATTGACTAGGTTCAATGTTGCTTAACTTCGGTGATCCAGTGGGAACCGGTGTGTCAACGTGATTATGCCAAATATAAGATAAGAGTAGTAGTCTGAAGAATCCAATTAATATGTGAAATTTCTCTTATCAAAAATATTTTACATATGTAAGAAATCAAATCTATTATGAAGAAAAAAGAAAAATATGTATCTCCAGTGAGCCTTGCAATTTTTAAGTAGGTCCTTTTTTACTTTATAATCAAATTATATATCGTTGAAAATTATAATTCCCTTGCGCACCAACGATCTCATTTTGGTTTCAAATCTCCTCAATGGCCATTACAATATCCCTAAGGACCTATCATTCACTTTCTGCACCAGAAAGACACCACCAGAAATTGTTTCACTGTTGATTTCGATTGAATCGGAAGAGAGATTAAACCGGAAGCTGCTTTCTTCTCCAGGAATTGTGGACCTTGGAATAGAGATGAAGTAAATGCACTAACGATGAAGCAATTCAAGACGAATTTGGACAAGTGCTGACCTGTCCTGGGCAAGACGTTAAACTGCATCCAATAGTGTTACCAGATCGGGCTGTCTGAAAAACAGTAGCTTCCTGATTGAAATGCGCCGCACATAAATGTTACTGTTTTTTCTTCTCTTTTGTACAACTCAACCATGTTCAGCAAAGCCCAAAAACAAAAACAACAGTCCCCCTTCCCCTCCCTTCCTTTTTCTTTTTCCACTCCCACTTCCCTACTGGATTCCTAACCCATATCAACCAAGAATACTACAAATCCTTTCCTTTGCAGAACTAAATCATGTTCTGCAAGGCTGAGAAGAAAAACAACTGCAACATAATTACCTTTTCCAAAATGAGTGGATTTGGCATTAAATAACCCGAAAAGAGTTGATATGCCGTAAAACAAAACAACCAAGCCAAACAAGTACTAGCCATTGTATCCCTTTCAATTTTTTCCACCGTTTCCCTTATATGATAAGGATACACGTTTTTGTTTTTGTCAGATTTATTGGATTGGATTGAATTGAATCATTAAAGAAGATTCTCAGAATTTTAATTTTTCTCCAGACTGCTTAAGCTGAAAAATGTTCTCGAATCAAAACCATGTAATGAATTTAGATTAATTTTCTAGTAATTTCGAGTAAGAATTTGTCTTTGGTTAAATTTATTGAATTGAATTAAATTGAACAAGTAAATAAAATTCCCAGAATTTTCATTTTTCTCAACATTCCTTAAATTTTGGACATTTTCTTAAATCGAAATTATGTAATGGATTTTGATAAAAATTCTAGTAATTTCGAGTAAGTATTCTAAAAACATAAGTATTATCATATCTTGATTTTAATATAGTGCCGAATTGTTCTGTTCAGAGAATTAATTTTACTCGTTCTAAGATAATTCTTCAAGCTTATTGGGTTGGTGCAAAATCTTTTGCCGATTTAAAATTTCATCTTAAAAATGAAAAACTCTTGCGTTTTTAAAAATCTCCATGTATAATAATTTGCTCTCTTTAATTTGATTCCAAAACGAGCTCAACATTTCAAGTTGTTTTATACTAATGATCTATGTTTAATATTCAGCATCCCTTTATCGTGATAGGATCTAATATAAAATATATTTATATTCCTCAATTAAATTATTATTATTATTATTATTATTATTATTATTTACTTACTAGGAGTTGTTGTCACACAGGCCATCATCAAAGATTTCTCTTTGAGAACAACTTGTGGTATTATCATTTTTATTATTATTTCATAATTTTGGATGTTTTCAGTTGACTTTTTTGTTCCTTGAACATCAGTCAATTCCTTTGACTTTAGACATTCAAGCTGTACCTTAACACTTTCGCCATTCTTAATAGGCAAGCCTTTTGCAAAATTAGAAAATAAATTGTCTCTTCAAGCTGTGGCTTTTCGTTATGGTCCCAAGCATCTCAGCAAGAATCATCTTGACTTCTTTACATTTTCATAATCTAACTAATTCCCATTTCACATCTTATTTACTTATTCATGTTCTTTCTCTTGCACTCTGGTATCAAAAGAGCAGACTATGTCAATGTGTCAATGATTGAGCAAGTTCTCTTGTTTTTGTTTCAAAAATTTATTTCAGGATTTAATTTATTTATTATTATTATTATTATTATTATTATTATTATTATTATTATTATTATTATTAGATGAAATTTCATATAAATTAATAATTTTCATAACTTTCTGAAAATAAAACATGCTGATCTAATGAACCCCCGCCCCGATAAACATAACGTGTACCTTTATCGCATTGTGTGATCTTCTGTAACACAATTATATATATATATATATATAATGATTAGTTTTTTTGGAAAAAGAATTCCAGCAGAGTGCTCAATTAAAAGGAAAATCCAAATTTTAAGAGCGTACTTATATTTTGTGTACAGAAAGTTGTTAGTTGAGACAGGTCATTGGTACCGTCGGTTTCAAGCCCGATAATAAGGCCCGTTTAAGGTATCCTTATCGAGCTCTCTTCAGCCAATATTCGTCTATCTTAGACGAATATTGGCTGAAGAGAGCTCGATAAGGATACCTTAAACGGGCCTTATTATCGGGCTTCAGCCAATATTCGTCTATCTTAGACGAATATTGGCTGAAGAGAGCTCGATAAGGATACCTTAAACGGGCCTTATTATCGGGCTTGAAACCGACGGTACCAATGACCTGTCTCAACTAACAACTTTCTGTACACAAAATATATATATATATATATATATATATATATATATATATATATATATATATATATATATATGCTCCGATCAATTCAGTTTTCTTTCGTGTGTCTCGATATTCATATTAAAACCCCTCTTTTCTATTTATTTTAAAAGAAAATACAATTTTCTCATATTCTGGGTTGTGGAACTGCATTCACTAGCAAAAGATCTAGCTAAGTTGCATATTCTTTTAAACATTCATTTTAATCAATTCCCTATTAGTTGCTTCGGTTTTTTAATCCGATAATCATCTTTAGTTAACTATTACCTGTAATTATATTCATGCAGATATTCTACATGATTTATACTTGCATAATATTTGCAAAAAAAGTTTATAGTAAACACAAAATTGTTTCCATATATATTTATGTATACGTATATATTTTGTTAAACAAATCTATCTATCTATCTATCTATCTATCTATCTATCTATCTATAAAAGTGAACGTGTCTGTGTGTGTGTGTCTGTGTGTCTGTCTGTGTGTCTGTCTGTCTGTCTGTCTGTCTCTGTACATTTCCCTACCAATAACTCTGTCAATTTTTAGTCTACAGACTCGAAATTTGATATACAAGTTACTGAGATTTGGGAAAATCTATGTGATTCATTTTCGACCAGAAATTTGGCTGTTAAGGGGTGAAAGCTCAACGATTTGACCTTTGCGAACTCTACAAAACTT
>NC_136488.1:145407246-145462246 GCF_053919585.1 Euprymna scolopes
TATATATATATATGTATATATATATGTATATATATATGTATATATATATATATATATATATATATATATATATATATATATATATATAAAACACACAAAAAAACGGGCAAAGCTGCAATTATATTAGGGCAGCCAACATTTTTCAAATGGTATCAGAAAAAAGTGGTGGTTGGGGATAGGAGAGTTATTTCAGGAGGTATTGACCTGGAAATGTTTTGAATACTGGCACAGTATGACTCCCATAGGATATTTATATCAAGTAAAACATTCAAGGAAATTTTTTCTTTTTTCTTTTTTATAGAATCTGGGTACATGAGATGGGTGTGGTTGTAATGCTATGTCGATTGGTCACTGTCAATGTATGCATAATTGGATAAATAATCTTTGTGAATAGATACACAAACAAATTGAAGTTGTCGGAAATATTTGGTTGAACAAATTGAAAAGAATATTATATACTAGCATTATATATATATATATATATATATATATATATATATATATATATATATATATATATATACTAGCAGGCCATCCGGTGTTGCCCGATCGAAAAATACGCTTAAACATGCTATTTTAATTTATGAAGATATTTTATCGGTTAAAAATCAAATCCGACTTTTCTATATATCACGTTTCAAGTCAGTAGATTAAAAATTGACAGAACAGTTTTGGAACGACATTTCTTCCGACAGGCAAGCACAATCATTTATATATTACTTTTATACACTGAGTTAGTAAAGAAGTTGAGAACATGATTATTCTCTCACCAACTGACCATTTTAATATGATTTAGTGTATCCTTCTTGTGGTCTGTTCTTCTTACTAGATTCCAAGACAAGAATTAATCTATGGTGGAGTATCCAGCTTCATGCTGTTACTTAACGTAACGTCACTTGAAGAAGGTGCACCATTCCTTGTAAAAGCCAGTCCTGGTTAGCCATATCGAGATCTTATTTGGGCCATGAATATTACGTGATATAATAAAAACAATAAAATATAAATAAAACAATAAAACAATAAAATTGTATAAGAATACAATAAAAAATGTTGGTCAATATTTTTTTTAAATGGAAATCGCCCCAGACAAGGTATAAAGCCACTTGGATATAAGGAGCTAAAAAGTACTACTTCAAGGTAAAAAAAGCAAAAAAAAACAAAAAAAAAAAAAACGGGCCAGTGATAAGTCTTAGATGGATAGATTCCTATCCAGAAAAACAGCAATCCTTTTCCCTTTGTAATACACATCGTTCATGAAATGTGACTACAACATGGCAAAATAAGAGAAGCAAGTAAACCCAAGATCCACTTTTTGCTCTCCTTATTGTATTCGTTAAGTGAAAACAATTATAAAGTCTGTGTTTTAAAAGTGTGTAGATAATTGGACCACTTCAGTGTCTGTACTGGCACAATGGGTTAACACAGTCAAAACTATTCACTAAAACTATAAGCCATTGAAAAAACAAAAAAGAAATAAGAAAGAATTGTGTACAATTATGAATTATATTTTCATCAAACGATGTTTTATTTACACAGTTGCTCCATAAACTCTTAAAGTGCATCATACCTATCTCTGCTTGAATCTCTCAAAATTGTTCAATGAAAAAAAAAAAAAAAAAAAAAAAAAAGAGGATCCACTTTTTTTTATTCTATATTCAATAAATGGCACAACTATGTTAAACGGAGTTTGATATCTCAGCATGCAAATGATCGAAAGACAAAATAAGATTGCCAAAATACCCGATTTTAAAAAAAGACGTTTTATTATGTTGTGAAACTTTTGACCTGTCTTGATGTTACGATATAAACTTAGTACACAAAGATTTCTTTCTTCCAAAACCTTGCTTTTGATTATCTCCCTTTTTTTCTTTTTTTTTTCTTACTAATAAGTCATTCCTTACCAAGGACAAAAGCAAGTCAAGGATGAGGATTAATGAGATGAATGGATTCTTAGTTGTATGATGAAGAAAACACACACACATACTTGGCTTACGTGGCTACGGCCGCGCTGGATGGATATATATATATATATATATATATATATATATATATATATATATATATATATATATATATATATAATTACAATTAAATTTACCAAAATGATCCAAGATGGTAAAACTAAAGTATATTATAAATATTAAAGAATTAATATTTATAAAGTAATCTCAACCAGATGTAAAAGCTCGATAAAACCAAATAGGAGATAGAGCTTATAATAGGAGCAAATAGTTAATAAAACATGTTAAAAAACACTTTTAAAAAGAGTTAAAAATATATTTAATCTGAAAAGGAAACACTTAATAAGTGGATAGTCCTTAATCCGTGGAGTTTCGAAGAAATACTTTCCCCTCTCTCTCTCTCTCTCTCTCTCTCTCTCTCTCTATATATATATATATATATATATATATATATATATATATCCATCCATCCAGCGCAGCCGTAGCCAAGCAAGCCCCTTTAAGAATACTTAAGGATGGGCACTTTCTGGGAAATATGAACTAAGAAGCAGTCAACTAGTATGCAACATTTACAACTTCCACTCGTTTGAACATTCTGGATTGTCTAATGTCTGCACTTGAATTGTACATTTATTAATTATTAATTCCCTTCATTCCTGTGCAATTGTTTGGTGGCCTGAAGGTAAAGGCTTAGCAAATGGAGTCAAAGGTGGCTTCGTGGTTGGGTTCAAATCGCCCAACCGTCAAGAATTGTCACCTCCTATCTTTTAATAATTAATAATTATTCTTTTATGTCTACATATACTAGTATTTCTTGCTTACGCAATCATCAAAGGCCGTAAATGACAAAGTTCTCCCTGATTCTCTCTCCTCTGATCTTGAGCACGTGGTACAGTGGAGGAAGAGGTGGCCGGTTACTTTTAATGCGTCTAAAACCAAGCTCCTATCTTTACATCATCACCGTTCTGATCTCCATCTGGCATCAATTGAAATGGATGGCTCTCGTCTTGGGGAAGCTCCATGTTTTGACAAGCTTCTGGGATTGACTTTTACTCCTGATCTGAAATGGAACACATACATCAAGTCTGTGGCCAAGGTCGCTGGGAAAATGGTGAGATCCTTCTACCGCTCCAGAAGATATCTCACTACTGATGCAATTCTCTATCTATACAAAAGCCAAGTACGTCCAAGGATGGAGTACTGCTGCCACATCTGGGCAGGATCTGCTAAAAATAGCCTATCCTGCCTTGATAGAGTACAAAATAGACTTTGTGGCTTAGTGGGGGATGCCCTTTTCTCTTTCCTGCAACCTCTCTCCCACAGAAGAGACGTTGCGAGCCTGTCTTTGTTTTATCGTTATTTCCATGGCAAGTGCTCATCTGAGCTTCAATCTCTGGTCCCCCCTCACCAATCTTTCATGATAAACACCCGTTTAGCTGAAACCACTGCCAATAATTTTCCCCACTCTTTATCCGTGCCTAAATCAAAACGTAGATTCCATGAACAAAGCTTCTTTCTTAGAAATGCTCGCCTGTGGAACTTTCTGCCGCTTGCCTGTTTCCCTCTCAACTACAACCTGGATGTCTTCAAGTCCAACACAAACAGATTCCTGATGAACTGCCCCCTTAAGTAATGACACTTTATCAAATCTCCAATACTAACAATTACTACGATACTATCCCATTGATTACTGTACACACAATAACCCTTATCCCCGAGTTGCTTTCGGGCCTTGATAAGTAGTGACCTCCATGTAAAATAAAAAAAGGCCGTACCTGGCCCCGCGTTGCTGTGTTGCAGTTTGTGTAAATGGAAACCTCCCCACCCCAAAAAAAAGACAAAATTCATTTTTTATTAAGAAGGAATTAGTGTGGCAAGCTGTTTTTTTTTCTTTTTTCATTAAAGAAAAATATCTGTAAATTAAGTATTTATTTATTTATTTGCTGACTGTTATCCTCATCTCCTATAAGAATCGGAATGAGAGGAGAGTGAGCGAGAGAGAAACAATGTGAGAGGGAGAGAAGGAGAGTGAGGAAGAATATGTACAGAGAGAGAGAGAGAGAGAGAGAGAGAGAGAGAGAGAGTAGGAAAAAAACTGGTGTAGATAAATAATATTTTTTCAAAATCAAGGCAACAAAATATAAAATAAGAAAATCTTATGGTGTATTTATGGTGTTACAATTGTTTCATAGCCATTTGGACAAATTCAAACATTATGTTATTTAGAAATACTAAAAAAATAGCTACTCTTCAGACATATATATATAGGTAATCTTGTCTGTCTTTGTGTGTGCATAACGGTCTCTACAAAACTACTCTGTCAAATTTTGATCTACAGAGTTAAAACTTGATATATGAGGTATTTGGATCTGTGGAACAAATTAGATTTAGTTTTTAGCTGGAAAAATAGCTGCTAATGGGTCCAAAATGAAAAATTGGAACTTTTCAAGTGTAAGCCAACTTAATTTGTATCAGTCACACATATGCAAATATATATTCATACATTTAACTTTTGAAACCACTACTGTATATTGGGTACAATATAATAATTCATAGAGAATTGGTTTTATAATAATAAATACGAAATCTGCATAAATTAAAATATTATATTTAAGTGTAATTGTATTTTATGACTGGGCAATGTTGGGCGGCATGCTAGTATATATATATATATATATATATATATATATATATATATATATATATATATATAGGGCCTTTATCTCTATATAAATAAAATGAACTCATTTTTTCCCGTCTGATTTTGACATTAATAGGATTAAAAATCAAGATATTTCATGCAAATATAATATGCACAAACGGCAGAACAATATCTGAGGTGTGTTATAGGCTTATTATTTCTCAAATTCCTCGATAATCTTAGATTTCTATACTTTTTCTGCTGAGAAGTCACGGCCAAAATCGGTTAAGATCAATGGAAGTGGTAAAATATTTTCTCTCTAATAAATTCCTCCTCCCCCTGCCACCACTTAACACCGTTTGGGGATCGTTCACAAGGAACAGTTGAGAAGAGAACACCGGTTTGGCTTCGTAGTTCTTTCATGTGAAGTTATTTAAAATCACAAAACTAAGCTGCAGTGCTCTGTGGCGTAGTGGTTAGCGTGCTGGACAATTCACATTATATTTTCACGTTCGCGCCGACCTACCGTAGTCGTTTTTTTTTTTTTTCCTAAACAACTGGAATGGACTTTTCTTGGTGGCCGAACTGTTAACGTTGCAGATGTTTTTTTTTTTGTTTTTTTCACACTTTATTTTCCTACTTTTACTCATGACTCCGGGTTTGATCCTTCCTACTTACCTACCATAACATTTTTTAAAACTACCCCCCCCCGTCCCGGAAACAAACACTCGGGCAACACCGGGTACCCCCGCTAGTATATATATATATAAAAGATTTATACCAATCCTTTATTTATTCATACCAATCTTTTTATTTATGATGTATGTTAAATATAACTACAGAGCATATGCAAATAAATGACAAAAAGTCTATATTCCAAATTTGAAGATGTTCAACTTACAGTTTATTTCTTTTAACATTAAAATATTCAATTCTTGACAACACCTGTTTCGTAGCACAGAAACAGTCATATTAATATTATATCAATTTTTTAATATTTTCCACCCTGATTCATCAAAAGAATAGGACTTATTAACTTTAAAAAGAAAAAAAAAGGATTTGGGCATGTATTTTGTGTACAGAAAGTTGTTAGATGAGATAAGTCATTGGTACCGGGTGTTTCAAGCCCGATATTAGGACCGTTTTAGATAATCCATATCAAGCTCTCTTCAGCCAATACTCATTATTGAGATGAATATTGACTGAAGAGAGCTTGATATGGATATCTAAAACGGTCCTAATTATCGGGCTTGAAACCGACGGTACCAATGACTTATCTCATCTAACAACTTTCTGTACACAAAATACAAAATATAAATATGCTCTTATTTTTTGGATATCTTCGGATGTTCCTTTTAACTGAGCACTCTCCTGGATTTCTTTTTCCAAAAAAAAGTTATATATATATATATATATATATATATATATATATATATATATATATATCCAACGCTGACCTTTTCACAAAGTGTAATATTTCTGGAATTGAGTCATTCCTTATTCAGTGCTAACTACGATGGACTGGTCATGTCCTGAGAATATCTGATGACAGGAATCATCTATCTGCATAAAAAAAGGAAAGAACTAAATGGTCAGCAGCCATACCATCGACCGTTTCACTGAATCCACACAAATTTACTAGATGTGAACTCGTTAAATGTCATCTGAGGCTAGGTTGAAGCATAAAGTTAAATAATAAGCTGTTGGAACCTCATAAAGCTAAATCAACGAGAGAATCCCACATATAGATACATATAGATTCATCCACTCTGATGAGAGTGGATAATTATATTTTAGAAATAATATATATGCCGCTCCCCATGTGGGAGTACCAAATTGGTTAAAGGGAAAATTATTCCCAACT
The DNA here is from genome assembly GCF_053919585.1 of Euprymna scolopes. Lineage (NCBI taxonomy): Eukaryota > Metazoa > Mollusca > Cephalopoda > Sepiida > Sepiolidae > Euprymna > Euprymna scolopes. The sequence goes on from NC_136488.1 coordinate 145,413,713, forward strand.
CGCATATAGGTTAAAATGCCCTTTCGTAAATAATTGAATTCATTCAAAATGTATCGCGAAAACAAAAACAAAAACAAATAATATATATATATATATATATATATATATATATATATATATATATATATATATATATATATATATATATATATCTTGCACTGCTAATCGCATAAGCATGGAACACTAGTTTCTATAGGTATTAAAATAATAATTATATATATATATATATATATATATAAGTGTTTCATGCTTATGCAATTATCAGTGCAAGAATGACAATCAATGCTGGTCGAAGGATTCAAACCCTGCTACAGCTCCTTCATTTTCTTCCTTCACTATAAAACAACTTTTATATTAATTTAAATTAAATATTGATGTGGTTTTTGGCAAGACGCTATCATTGTGTAAAATGGCTTCTATCAAGACCAGGACTTATGCCACAAATCCTATTGGCTTATTGTCCTAAAAATTAGGACTAAACTATGTTTTCCCACATCATCCTGTAAATAATAATTTGATTACAGAAATTCCCCATCTTGACCAAAATACTGTAGGTTTGCAACAACACATGTTACATACATATATGCAGTCTAGCTTCTTATCCACTATTTAGATCTTTAGATCGATATTATATACACATTTAGGTATTACATTAAAATCTTACATTTTTTCCGAGGAGCAACACAATCACTATCTCACCATTTTTAGAGGAATTAGTTCCTATTTTTCTACCTATTCTGTGTTCCCACTACTCCCATTAGACACCGGCACATACTCTGCTGGGTTTATGTAACTCTTAACTGGTTATTTGGCACATACACATACCATAATCTTTACATTTTTCATCTTTCTGAATAATAATTTCTCCCTAACCAAAATCCGGCACGACTGATTGGCTGCAACATAGACATTCTCATATTCTGATGTTCGCATCTGCCACCAATAAATGAACAGTTCGACACTTATAAACATGCTGACATTTACGCACATATCTACTCGTTTCTGTGTTTTTTTTTTGTTTTTTTTTTTTGCTAAATTATGTACTTTACCTTCACATTTCGGGACTTTACTGATAATATATTAAGTCATTGCTTTTGCCATTATATTTATTCGGCCAGGGAAATTCGAGACTAAACGTATACAGAACTACGTAAAATTGCTTCTTTCTTCAATCACTCCCGTCATTACTCGCCCCTCCTCTCTCACTCACTTTCTCCCACTATCTCACTATTTGTTTATCACTAGCTTAGGAGTTTGCTTGATTCACGTTTCCATGTCTTTTTCTATCATCTGACATTTCCTTGGCAGTTGTGTGCGTTATTCTACTCGTATTCTGCCTGCTTTTACCCGCTATTCCACAAGTCTTCTTTCATTTGTTTCTTATATTCTGTCATTAATGATATGCATTATTTATTCTTACTTCTATTTTATTTATTTATTTATTTATTTATTTATTTAATTAAGTGCTCATTTAAATCCGGACCATTGTCCTCATCTTTCATCGTGGTTGTTTATGCGATTTATCATTCCTACACCGTCACGGTTAACCACCAAACGAAGATCAGAGGAATAGTGGGCCGAAATGCTGTGAAACAACTATAAACATTGGTCCGCAATTACATAAATAACTGTGTACTTATGTTACCACGCTATTGTGTAACATAGTCTTCTGAACTTAAATTAACTTCTACAATATCTCTTTTATAAAATTGCTAGGTACACTATAATTAGTAAACACCCTACACTACTCATGTTCATAAGGTCTTTCTAAATAATTACGTCGTTATTTCAACACGATAACATAAGTGCATAAGTTCCAAAACATATTCATCTTTTATTGAAAAGAAAAAAATTTTTGCTTATTAAAAAATTTGGTATTTTTTTACAACAGCACCCATTATCTTATAAACAACTCCAACATCCACATGTTAAAAACCTCTTTCGGAATTAATACTCCCAACTTCCTCATGTTTCAGCTTTTAGGGGTGTTTACATCGAAAGCCGTTCTTAACATGGAGAGGTTGAGTACTAAAACAAATTGTAAAATATTCCCCCATATTTTACGACAGCACAAAGTGTGGTTTGCATTCTCATGTTAGGAACGGCTTGCGGAATTAACACCTCCTACCTCCCCTCGGCGTTCGAGGTTGAAGGTGTTTTCCCAAAAATCATTCTTAATATGAGGAAGTTGAAGGTTTTTATACTACGCTGGGTACTGTTGTAAAAAATACCAAAAATTGCAAAAAAATAAATAAAAAATAATAATAAAAATAAATAAACTATACAAAGTGCAAGTTTTCTTGAAATATATATATATATATATATATATATATATATATATATATATATATATATATATATATATTCAGTAAGTTTACAGTAGGTTTTATTTTTAATTTATTGTATTTATACATTTTTTTATCCTTTTTTTTTTGTTTCTTTGTTTGGATATTCATCTGCATCTGTTACTTTGCTAGGCTTAATCCGGTGACTGTTGGTCGAGCCTGGACCATAATTTATGCAAAATCCCGAGGATCTGGGTCTAATTCTGTTAGAGTGAGAAACTTTTCTTATACTGAATATGAAACTAAAAATTGTCTTAAAACTTGAATTAAAATTCTTTCATAACTCCTCGTACAATGCCGAGAAACGGGTCCTGCTAGTTTTTAAATAAAATATATTCTCACAATAAACAAACCCAAACCTTTTTTAAATTAATAAAAAATCATTGAACAGTATTCTTTATGGTGAAAGAAATAATAAAAATAAGTAATATACAACATCCAGAATCCATGTGAAAAATAAAATAAAAAATTAAATGAATCTTGATGCATACTTTGATCTTGCGAAGAAGAAGAAGAAGAAGAAGAAGAAGAAGAAGAAGAAGAAGAAGAAGAAGAAGAAGAAGAAGAAGAAGGAGAAGAAGAATGGTGTAAAGGAAAAGAGGAGAAAAGTAAAGAGAGAAGGAAATGGAGAAGGAAAGAATGAATCGAACTTCGGAGAAGAGGAGAGTGATAAAAATGAAAGGGAAGAGAAAGAGAAAAAGAGAAACACAGAAGAATAAAAAATGTAATTCCCAAGTTATGGTGACCTGAAAAACAGGATTTAGACATTGTCATAATTATTACAAACATTCATTACAGGTTAAAAAAAAAGAAAGAAAAGAAATGTAGGTGTATGAGTTGATGATTCAGAAATAACAAGGACAAACAAGAAAAAAAAGAAATTATATATATATATATATATATATATATATATATATGTGTGTGTGTGTGTGTGTGTGTGTGTTGGTATGCTTGTGTCTGTGTGTGGGGTGTGGTGTGATGTATACTTAGACACAAAGCCACAGACAGACTGTTTCGTTGTATCATAGATCTTAGTCTAGCTCTTCAATGTATCTGTTTTGACAACACGTCGATTTTAACTCATTATGATATCAGCATGAACTAAAGAGTAAACGAGATATAAATGTTTATATCAAGTATTTTCATCAACACTTTATATATATATATATATATATATATATATATATGCACACACCAATAGATTAATCATTTTTTACCAACAGGTACTTATGCAATCATCAGTGTAGAAAGTTATAATTATTGTTGGTCGAAGTATTTGGACCCAGTCACAAAGTAAAATGCAGTTCAATATTCAACCCCATATATCCACACGCACACACACACACACACACACACACACACACACACACACACACACACACACACACACACACACACACACACAAACTGAATCACAAAAGTGAGTATACCCCTCACATTTCTTTAAATATTTAAGTATATCTCTTCATGGGATAACACTGAAAAAATGATTTTTGACACAATGAAAAATAGTCTATCTGCAGCATATATAACAGAGTTAATTTATTTTCCCCTCAAAATAACTCATAGTATAGCCATTAAAAGCTTAATCCCTGGCAACAAAAGTGAGTACACCACTTACGAAAAGTTATCAATATTAACATACAACGTGTCAACTCTCAATATTTTGTGTGGTCACCATCATTATCCAAAACTGCCTTTACTCTCCTGAGCATAAAGTTTACCAGAGTTTCACATGTACCCACTGGAATGCTCTTCCACTCTTCAATGCTGACGTCGCAGAGCTGGAGGATATTCGAGACTTTGCATACCTCCACCTTCTGCTTGAGGATTCCCCAAAGATGTTCTATTGGGTTAAAATCTGGAGACATACTTGGCCAGTCTATTATCTTTGCCCTTAGCCTCTTCAGTAAAGCAGTGATTGTCTTGGATGTGTGTTTTGGGTCATTGTCATGCTGGAACACTGCTCTGCGACCCAGTTTCTGGAGGGAGGGGGTCATGCTCTGCTAAAGTATTTGACAGTACATGTTGGAGTTCATGTTTCCCTCAATGAAATGTAACTCTCCAATACTTGCAGCACTCATGCAGCCCCAGACCATGACGTTTCCACCACCATGCTCGACTGTAGGCATGACACTCTTATCTTTGTATTCCTCACCTGGTCGCCACCATACATGGTTAAGTCCATCAGAACCAAATAAATTAAATTTCGTCTCATCAGACCATAGGAAATCGTTCCAGTAATCTATTGGCTTTGTTGACATGTCTTCAGCGAACTGTTTGCGGGCTTTCTTGTGTGTTGCCTTCAAAAAGGCTTTTTCCTAGAGTGACAGCCATGCACATCAATTTGAGGAGTACAAATACAAGTGTTATGCCTACAGACAAGCCAAGATTTTTTAGTTACTGAACCTTAATCAAAGCTAGAAGGGCAAATTAAGGGGTTGTCATGGAAGTTTGGTTGATGATCTTTAAGGGTAAATCTTGGAATGCCTGGAGTTAATATTTCAACAAAATTCTGAATATTCATTGATTTCAATGTTTTTAGTTTCAATATTTATACTATCTAAGAATTGGACAACTTTACATAATTTATTGAGTTTCTTATAAATAAGTTTCTTATATGTGGAGTAATTGAGTTTATAGTAGTTTTTAGTCCTATCAGCAGGGATGATGTAATTTCTTTTTTACTTTTCTGCAAAATTATTCATTTTTTCTTGTAATTGGGTGGTAAAGGAGAGTTTGCTTTTTTAATTTGATCCTCCTAACCAGGTTTATCATCGAATTTTTTTAATCATTGAGGTGTGGGTCATGTTTAGGGTGGGATGTTGTTTTTAGTTTGTATAATTCAGCTGCAGTCCTTTCAATCTCCGTAGGGGTTGATTGGAAACCCATTTTTAAGGATTCCTGCGAGGAAGATTATCAGCAGAAGTTGGTGTGTTAAATTTATTATTGGAGTTCAATTCGTAATGGTAAATATTCTACCTTACATGGTCAAAGCTTGCCCAAATTTATGGATGTATGTCTATTTAGGAGGCACTGGAATGTTTTTAACAGAGAAAGGAAAATATTCCTTGTCGAACATGTCTGAAAAAAGATATCAAAGGGAGCTTACACAAATTCAAGACAATTTTCAAGTTTACAAATGGAATAATTATATAATCTAAAAACAAGTATAAATATTAATACTAATATGTATATGACTATCCTATAGAGAGCATTGATATAAATAATTCAATACAAACTCTGTAAATTAGAAATTACAGCAATTTATTATTCAACAAGGAATACAAATACTTAAAAATTTTCCTTATTCCATGGAGTTTCAAAGAATGGCTTTTATCCTAGAGGAAAGCAGTTAGCAAATGATATTCATTAGCACATTAATTGAAAACTAAAACTATTTTTGGATAAATCTGTAAGTCATCGACATACAATCCTGTTTCATTGTATCACAACTCATCAGTGCTGCTAGACTAGCACCTCTCCCAAGCCGAGGATTGAAGCTAGAACCATCGCATTGACAGTCAGCAGTTCTACCAATTGACCCAAGGGAGCGGCGCCCATAAATTATCTCGTCAAATGTCTATTTAAACAAACATTTGTCCACCACTTTTACAGTGCTCTAACCGCTTGTTTATAAACAAACAACAATGAATTCGGTTTTTTGTTTATGTCAAATAAGTTAGTCATTTACTTTTATTCCGGAACAGTGTTAACTTTTAACAAGAAAGGAATATATCATATATTATGTTAGAAGAAAAGAGTGTCATCGTTGAAATTACAAATAAATAGTGAAAACTTTTATGCAAAATATGAACGAGAAAATATGAACAAGAAAGTGTTTTTTTTCTTTAGCGAAAAGAAAGAAAAGGTTTCATACTTTATTTGTTTGCTTATCTTAGCAGTGTAAGATTGAAAATCATAAAGCCGAAATTATAAAGACACCTTTTTAAACATAGTAGACTTCAAATCGACTATGTTTGAATTAATTAAGTGCCAAATGGAACAGTTGCTAAAAAGCGAAGAAAAATTACAAAAATTTCAAATGGAACAACAATAATGACATACGGAAGTTTAAATATAATATGAACAAACATCTCGCTGCTCAACTCCCCTGAGTCCCTCGCTAGACACGATCCCAAATAAAAATAATGCAACTGAAAAACTAAGAACAGAAACAAAGGAGCCAATGAAAAATACAAAAACTTGAAAAAGTTTGAAGACTTATTTATACAGACAATGTCGAATAAGATCAGAATACCGAGAATTAAAATGCTTTTTCACAAAATATTATTTAGAGTTCAATTGACAATTTCACTTATTTGGTAATAAGAATAAGATAGTATAAAGGTCTATATAAAATAGATTGAGAAAAATGGCAGATTCTAAAATGTTCGCTTATTACTCCGAAAATTAGAAACCACCAAACATAACAAGTTTATAAGCTACATTTTATCACCAATAGCTAGCGAATTGATTTTATTAAATTGAACTATTTAGCCATAAAACTTCCCTGTTCCACAAAAGATGGAAATATCTCCACTTGATATAAAAAAAAAACAATGAAGACTACTTAACGTTTGTATTAATTGTAAATAAACGCTGCAGCGATTTCAAATTTACTGAACTTAGTTCGGATAACTTTAAATGTTTGATATTCGTGCAAGGACTGGTATCTGCAAAACATATAGAAATTAAGTGAAAAATGCTAAATAAAAAAAAAGTTGGAATGTTACAAAACTTAACTGAAGACTTATCGATATTAAACAATACTTTAAAAATATTGAAGAGTCGGGCATTGCTCACATAAGGAAGATACATCAGAAACATATTTTAAAAGCAAGTCAAACCAAAATAAAAATTTTTTCAATCTTCTACAAAGAAAAGTCATCACAATAAAAATCACGAAAAATTACGACTAAGCCTCTGTTTCCAGTGAGAAGCCCTTCATTGTGTTAGAGATTGTGATTTTTTTTGTCTCTCTCAAAAATAGGAGGGAGAAAACAGAAAGCTTTCTTTTTTATTTAATATTTTTTTTAAATTTAATATTGAATGTACATCTCCACATATAGACATACATATTGAACAAGTACCCCATAACCTACCACGGCAAACTCCTTAACCACATTACATACCATTTATATCCGCTATGTGATATCCACAATTTTCATCCTACATCGCATTAATTACTGTAGTTTTCCTATCTCCCTCCTCCATATTTACAATGTTTTACTCTCTTCCTCTCGCATCCCATTATTTCGTTCCTAATGTAGTTGTTGCTAGACGTCAAATCTCTAATATGTTATCTAGCGCTTTCTCTTCTTTTCTAATGAGAAGCATTAGGCTTCGAAATACCTAGGTATATTTATGCCGCATCCCTAATTAATGTAATCTCCCTATTAAATCAACAATTAAGTTTAGATGCATTAGTACAGGGTGACCCAAAAAAGCGGGCCCCGTGTACAGTTTATTAATTAGAGTTCGGGCCCGTTTTGGGGTCACTCTGTATATAGCTTTATAGTGTTGTTTATTTTTAAAAAAATTTCTCATATATATATATATATATATATATATATATATATATATATATATATATATATATATATATATATATTAAAGCACGGCCGATTGAACACGACAGAGTTATTCTTTTTTCTGATCTTTTTGGATATCTTTTCCATTTGCCGAAAGGTTTTTTTAATTTCAGCAGGGATGTTATATAAAATGGTGGCCAAAAGTTGTTGTTCTGCCAAGCGCTTTCTATCGGTGCATCCGATTGTCATCAGGAGCAAAGAATATGGCCAAACAACAACTTTTCGACGCCATTTTATATAACATGTCTGCTGAAATTAAATAAATTGCTCAGCAAAAAGAATAACTCTGTCGTGTTAAATCAGACGTGCTTGAATAATGACTTAAAACCTTAACTAAAATTGCTAAATAGAAATAGACTTAGCACTTTAATAAGCCGATTTCTAAAACGTTTTAAATTATGAAACCACTTCCCCAATAAAAAAAAAAATATACAATAATACGGTTACTATTTATACTGATATATAAAAATATAGATAAAAAAATAAAAAGATAAACTATTACTAAGTAAGTTTAAGATTACAAGATCCATTCTGCGACATGTTAACTAGCATATAAATGCTATGGGAATAAAAATGCATAAAGGCTTAAGTACCTTTGGTACAACAAAGGCAAATAGATAAGAGGAAGGAGACTTAGCCATATATATTTAAAAACCCAATATATAGTCTAAAGAAGCTTTGAATAAAAAAAATATATATAAAAATAAAAATGAAGGATGCAGTTTAAATTCGCGGAAATATATATATATATATATATATATATATATATATATATATATATATATATATATATATATATATATATATATATAACTAGCAGGGGTGCCCGGCGTTGCTCGGGTGTTTGGAGGTGTATGCTGCGCAAAAAAAGCAAAAAAACAAAAAAAAAATGGTTAATTTTTTAAAACTTTGACCCCTATTATGACCCCTTAAAATTTATTGTTTCGGGCTCAAATCACTTTATTAAGTTAGATCCAGGTTCAAGGAACCTATATCTAAAATTTCAAGTGTCTAGACCCAAAATTGTCGGAGGAGTTTGGTAGAGTTCTTAAAGGTCAAATCGTTGAAATTTGACCCCTTAACAGCCAAATTTCTGGCTGACACCCGTCACATCGATTTTCCCAAATCTCAGTACCCGGTATTTCAAATTTCGAGTCTATAGACTAAAAATTGACAGAGTCATTGCGTAGGGAAATGTACACAGACAGACAGACACACAGACACAGAGACACACAGACAGACACGTTCACTTTTATAGATATATAGATTATAAAACTCAAATGACCTTGTAAGGATGTATGTAACCCACTTTCCGGTTTATGACATCCGGTTGCGCATGTGGGCATGACCTGCACACTGAAATATTAACGTTATTATTTCGAAATTATTATTTAACATGGGAAGAGTGGGGTTTAAAATAACGTAATACAGAAATGAACGATGTAAAAAAAAAAGCAGATATATCAAAATTTGAATTTAACTATAATAAGTATTATGATATCTGTTCAGTGCACATTTACCTATAAGTATGGCCAATCACTTATAATTCAGTAAATAATAAATTATAATAAACAGAACGACTCATAGAAATCTATCTATATTCTTTTTTCATTTTAATATACTTTCATAGAAATGTTTCTGTTATGCCAAAAAAACACCTATTTTCTTTACGTCACAAGTGTCACGTTCATACATGAATTCCATAGCTAATATAACATACTGACCCAACGGGCTAGGGTAGTCTAGTATATATATATATATATATATATATATATATATATATATATATATATATATATATATATATAATTATTTTTTTTTACTATATACTATAATAATTAAATACCTACAGACACTAGTGTTTCATCCTTTTCGAGAATCTTCAGTGCAGGGTGTCACGATTAACACCAGTTGATAGATTCGAACCCGGCAACACAAGCTATCTCTGTCTTGATTAGCAGAGACCGTATCTATTCGGCTACCATTGACCGCATGAAAACATTTTTATTTTTAAATGTTTTTTTTTTTACTCCAGTCAGAGTGATCTAATCGTTATACGATGATCTATGCATAAGAGCTACATTGACTGACTTAATTCAACTGAAAAGTGCTCAACAATAAGAAACGAGTTTGTTAAAGGCGCTAACATAGGAATTAGTCGTGACAATACATTTACTGGTTCAATCTTCAGTTTAAAAGATTTCATCACGGAACAAAAAAACTTAAGACTAATGCGCATGTCCAAATTCAAAATATAGGAGTTATAAAATTTGGGAAAAAATCCATTACCAATCGCTTTCTTTCTGTTTCTTCTTTTTTTTCTTTCTTTCTTTTTTCATATTTGGTTTTCATTTTCATTAAAGATCACGCTTCGACTAAAAACAGAGGTTGTTTTTTGTCTTTTAGACTGAAACGGTAGATATATTGTCGCGACTAATTTTGTTAATAATATATTGTTCTTTTTATTTAGCACTATCAACAACTTCGTGAAATTCAATGGTTTTTATTATTGGGTATTTTTAGCCTTGAACATATATATATATATATATATATATATATATATATATATATATATATATATATATATATATATATATATATATATATGCGAACTAGTTTGCAAAACACAAATTTAATCGGTAAAACACATCTTTGGGTCGTATGTAACCTTAAGTATTAAAAAGACAAATTCGTTTATTTAAAAACATATATTTTCAAACAATCCATAAGAAAAAATTATGCTGACTTCTGCTTCAAAAAAAAAAAAATGTCCTCTTTCGTCTGATGCAATTTTCTTATTAATGTTTTCATTTGTTGGTCTATCCTTGAAATAGAAAAATATGCAAATTCTAACTTAGCCCACACGGTTTTCTCTTACAAAAACTGGCATGAGTCAACAGATTTGCAATTGTTTGGCTCGTTATTTACGAGTAAGCAGATATATAATGGATGTCCGATGTTTATTTCATAGAAGTTTTTGTAAAATCCAAACATTATAACAAAAAATACAGTATAACCCGGATATAAGAGACCCGATTATAAGAAAACGGATATAAGAGTGATTTTCTCTGGTCCCAAAATAGAGCCTGTGTTAATGTATAGTGTAACCCGAATATAAGAGAGCCGTGTGGACAGGGGATTGGGGAGAAGTCTCTTATATCCGAGTTACACTGTACTAAAAAAAAAGAAGGATTGATCTGAAATAGTCAGACATCACAGCATTTATAAAATACAAATTTTCAACTGTCCGAGCAACACGCACGTGCGTGCCACATAACACACACACACACACACACACACACACACACACACACACACACATGTACACGTAATAACAACAAACGATTCCTTACCAACAAAATATCTTTCCATTTTATCACTGGAGGTCAAAGGTTTTTAGTTGGAAGATAAAGAACTTATTCTTCTAAGACGCACAAGTAGGCCCTCTCAGTTATAGAAGTCAAGAGATTGCAGGCAGCGAATGTTTGTAAACGATTGACAAAGAACAGATTTAGTGTGCAAGTTTTAATTTAACGTCCAACACCTAACCCTAAACATTTAAAAAATAAAGACTTGTGTTTACAGGAAGAAAATATCATAGGAGATGATGAGGGAGGGGAAGAGAGATAATAACGATAAAGAGAAGAAGAAGGGACTAAAGTGACAGAGAGAAAAGAAAGAAAGAATGGAATGGAATGAAAGAAAGAAAGAAAGAAAGAAAGACAGAATGGAATGAAAGAAAGAAAGAAAAAGAAAGATCGGATAGAAGAAGAAAAAAGGAAAGAAGAAAGAAAGAAAGGAAAGAAGAAAGAAAGAAAGTATAAACTAAAAAAGAAAGGAAGAAAGAAAGAAAGAAAATGAAAGAAAGAATGGAAGAAAGAAGAAGAACAATAAGAAGAAAGAAAGAAATGAAGACTGTGATTTAATACAGAACTTACAGAAAGAGAGACAACTAAAAATGAGGGTGACGAAGAGAGAGAGAGGGGGGGGGGAAGCGAAATAAAAGAGAAAGACAGAAAGAAAAAAAAAATAGATAGATTTCATATACTTGGAAAAAGTGTCCGAAAAGGAAAGACAGAGAGTATGATAGAAAGAATTAAAGAACGAACGAACGCGAAACTAGCACAGAACTAAAAGAAATGGAGATTTTTTAAATGTTGGGGGAGAGAGAATATATATATATATATATATATATATATATATATATATATATATTGTCGTTGCGTCCATCCAAAACCGGAAGTGACTAACGTTATAATTAAGGCTAGTCAATCGAAAAGAGTGGATGGCTTGTGAAAATATCGGCGAAAAAGCGACCCCTCCCTGTAGAAAAGTGCCCAGTTGAGGGTGAAGGAATTAATGTTTTTAGACAAATTTTCGATATTTGCCGTCAGAATGATCCAGCTTCAAAATGATACCGATCTCGTTATAAGCTATCGCCTCTGTCGAAAGTTTTAGGCATACATACATACATACATACATACATACATAATGATGATCATCATAATTACAACGTCTTGTCAGACGAGTGCCACTCCCTCAGACACTTAAAGTCCACGAGCCCTGACATGACTTTTTTTTTTTAGTGGTACCAGCGAATTCACACACTCAAGCAGATATGACACTGAAGACGGTCATTGCTATACATACATATATATACATACCCGCACGCACGCGCACACACACACACACACACGCGCATACACACATATATATCCATAAACATATGCACATATATACATACATACACGATACATAATACAAAATGCATATATATACACACATAAATACATACACAAATACATACGCATATGCACACACACACATATACAAATACAAACACACATATACATACATATACACATACAAATACGTACACATATATGCACATATACATACACATACATTTAACTACATATACATATGCATACATATCTATGCATTTATACACAAACATACATATATGCATATATACACATACATATACATGCATACACACACAAACATATATATACATATATACATATAAACACACATAAACATACATACATACATACATATACACATAGATATATATATACATATACATACACATGTACATATATAAACATACGTACACATATACGTACATACACACACGGATACATATAATGATGGCAGATCAATTATTACATGCTTCCAGCATTTCAAGTCTACGCGCGTCACAACTTTTCCATTGCTATAGGATTATTTTTTATAGACTCCTGAGGGAGTATCTATACAAAGATGATGTTACAGAGATTTAGCTTTGTACGACACCTAAATCTCTCTCTCGGTTCAAAATGTTGAGATCCAGCAACAAGCAAGAGCAAGATAGCCAGCAACAAGTTAAACTGCAGACCAGCTTAATGCGAGTACTGGTCTCCTACTTTATGGTTTTTTAAATCAGAGATTTGCTTCTCCTAGAGGGGTTGCCTTCACCACGGTTTACGGGATCCCTCTCCACCCCACATACACATGGAAATAAACACATGCATGCACACATACATGCATACACACAGGATGCACACAAACATACATATCCATAAACACACACATGCAAACACACACACATAGAGGCACACATATAAGCATGTACTTACATATGCATACACACACGTACACATACACATGCATGTAAAATACACATGAAGGAGCGTTCCAAAAGTCATATATCCTCAATGATCAGGATGAAGGTGATGGGTACAATTCAATGAATTTGACATTAAAAAAATGCATACATACATACATACATACATACATACATACATACATACATACATACATACATACATGTAAACAGACAGGTGAGATTTACATAATAGAAGATGTCACTCCAGTAATCTATTTTTTATAAATAATTTTATCAAGATTTCTTCATAAGTTGTGGATCAGGTTTCGATTATAGTTGAAGGAGCTCAGGTTATATATATATACTAGCAAAAATACCCGTCGTTGATTGGGTTAAAAAAAAAACAGCCTACAGAAAATGGACTCTGATTTATGAAAGTATGATAGGTTATGAAAAGGAAGGGTTGTAAAGAGATAGCTTCGAATTTGGGGGTATCAAAACCAAAGCAAAATATGATGAAAGTAAAAATAAAATAGATAAACCCCATAATTTATTATACCATATCTGTTCACACTGAAACACTTATCACAATATTATGTGGATCTATATTAAAAAAACCTTGTTAAACTTTGTGACATATTTCCATTCTATGGAGGTCAGGTGCGAACGAACACCCCATAATTTTATTATACCATATTTCTTCAAACTGGAACATAATTATCAAAGTATACTTACACAGATAGATATGAAAAGTCTTTATTAAAGCTTGTGCCTATTTCCATTCTATGGAGGCCAGGCGCGAATGCAGACCCCACAATTTTATTATACTATCCCTATTTAAGTTAAAACATACCTATCAAAGTATTCTTATGTACATCTATATCAAAAGCACTTGTAAATTTTTTTTTTAATTTTTAAATTTTTTATTTCCATACTTTGTGGACCAGGCGCGAACGCAGACCTCACAATTTTAATGAACCACCGTTCTGCCAGATCAAACACACCCATTCCTGTGTCTCGATACATCTTCTATCATTATATGTAATCAGTTTTTTAAAATAGTCAACCATATAGGCGCCTATTCGTGACCACACACACACACACACACACACACACACACACACACACACACACATTAAGCTTTATATATATATATATATATATATATATATATATATATATGTACGGATAAAAAGCAAATACGAAAAATATATAAATGTTTATACCTTTTCTGTATTTATTTCTTATATGTTGACGTGTAGGAATACAAAAATCCTCCAAAAGAAAACAAAAATGTTTCTTTCAAAAATACACAATTTCGACGGATCTTTTGATCTTCTTCAATGTGATATATATATATATATATATATATATATATATATATATATATATATATAAGCTGAATGTGTGTGTGTGTGTGTGTGTGTGTGTGTGTGTGTGTGTGTGTGTGTGTGTGTGTGGTCACGAATAAGCTCCTATATGGTTGACTATTTTAAAAAGAAAAAGAAAACGTTAAACTTCCTATTTTACAATAAAAATAAATTTAAAGAAAGTTCTTGTATTAGGTTGATGCAAAAATAATGCCGTTTTTGACGTTTAACTATATATCAGAAAACGACATTATTTTTGCACCAACCTAGTAGATTAGGATGCAGTATTTAAAACTTTGTAAGGGTGCAGAAGTTTAAGTAAAATGAAATCTCTTTGCCCCAAACAAAATAATAATAAAAAAAAGAATGAAACAAAATGACACCTCCTCCTGATTTAAAATGTACCGCATTTCTTTTCAAAAACAAGGTGAATAAACAAAGGTCCGATCGGTGAAAGTTCCTTTAAAGTCATTATGATTAAAATGTTAGATGAAAGTCCTTCGTGAAATCAAGGAGTTTAACAGGTTAAAGTACTGTATGAAAAGAATGAGATTATTTTAAAGTTTGTGTTTTATCTGGCGAAGTTCGCATGAGGAAGGTAATTCGTGAGGAAAATAATTCGTTGTTATTAATTTGAATATGTGCGGAATGGATGCGTGTGTGCATAACTGCATAAGTGATTTTTGAGTGCCCGCGTGGCTTGTGTAATCATGGTGTTGACTGCTTTGGCAGCGACGATGTTATGAAGACGAGAGGCATGTTCTCGTGGTTCGTCGAAGCGAGAAGAAAGGAAGAAGACTGAAGTGACTGAATGAACGAATGAACTGAATTAATTGGATTCAACCTAGAAGACTGTTTGATGCGTTTTTATACATTTTGGGCCGGCTCCAAAACCAAGATTGCTACTGCTACTTTGCTATGATATTTTGGTTTTTTGGAAAAGCGTTAAAAAAACAATCTTCTGGATTTTCTTATTGGTCGCCTGTGTCACGTGATACTGTCGCCAACTACGTCCACCAGAAATATGTTCATTTTACTTTTGTTGTTATGAGAAAAGTGTGTGGGCGTATTTTAAATTGTGCCGTTGCTGGAAGTACTTATTTTTGTGCAAAATGCGCGGGGAAATTGAAATGAATAAAGGTTCGTTTATTTGCGCCCGAGCGCGCGCGCGTGTGTGACTGCACAACTTCTATCAATTTATTAAGGTTTAATGTTCAAAACTTTAGTCAATTCATTATCATGCAGTATTTAAAACTCTATTCAATTATTTGTGATGCACTATTAAACACTTCTATCCATTTATTAGAATATCGTGTTCAAAACTTCTTAGGATTAAATAAAAAGAGCTTCTATGAATTCATAATGGCTCACTATTCCAAACTTCTACCAATTCATTAAAAATAAGTATTTAAAACTTCTAGCAATTCATTATCATGCTGGATTCAAAACTTCTGTCTTCTTTTTGCTGTCCAGTCTTAGTTTTCTGCAAGTGCTGACATACCCCTTTCTTCTTTCACCATCCCCGAACCAGCGAAGACCGTTTACCCTTATTACAACATCAAGTTTTGGATTAATCAATTTTCAAGTAAAGTGTCTGACCTAATGTTTTGGATCTGGTATGGCTTTATGTTGCACATATACTTTATTATTGCTCTGTCATTTCTCTGTAGTCGGGCAAATGAGGCCTAGGTGAGGACCTAATACTCATAGCTGTGCTACATCGTGCTTTTTCTCTATTGGTAATGGACTATTCCAAACCTCAGTTAATTCATTACGGTACCCTATTTCAAACTTTCATGCACTATTGTTTATAGTATATATTATATATAGCATAATCACGTTGACATACCAGTTCCTGCTGGATAATCGAAGTTAAGCAACGTTGAACCTGGTCAGTACTAAATGGGTGACCATTTGGGACTTTTAGGTGCTATATGTGCTCTCCGCTTTTTTTCGGTATTGTTTTCAGCCGTCCTGGACTTCTCCTTGCCACTGGACTCAAACAGTGCCGATTCAGGAGAGGTGTGGTTGGGGATTGCACAACCCTTGCCTCACAGGGAGTATCCTTTGTCTTTTGAGACTGAACGGAAACATCATAATATAAAAGTGACTGTGTCTGTGTGTGGAACAGTTTCTACCAAACTATTCTGTCAATTTTTGGTCCACAGAATTGAAACTTGATATATAGTGGATTTGGAACTGTAGAACAAATTCGATTTAGTTTTTAGCTGATAAAAATAACTGCTAAGGGATTAATTTTTTTTTTTTAATTAGAGATTAGAGCCTGGCAGGTGTAAGTGGACTAAAAGTGTTTATCTACGCATGCGCAAATATACATTTATACATTAATGTCAGTTAATTCTTAATGTTTTGATATCCATCTGTTGTTAGCTTAAACGGTAGCAAATAATGCCAGAGCACTAAATATTTTGGTTTCGATTCTAAATAAAGCCACAAGTTGCCCATGTATGGAGTATTGTTGTCATATTTGGGCTGGTGCATCTACCACTAGTCTCTCGCTCCTAGACAAGGTTCAAAAGAGAGTCGCCAATCTGATAGGTCCTGAACTGTCATCTAAACTTCATCCCCTGTCCCATCACCGAAATGTTGCATCCCTCTGCCTTTTCTACAAGTACTTTAATGGTGAATGCTCTGACGAACTGCATGCACTTGTGCCCCCTCAACATAAATACCCCCAACAAACCCAACAACTAGCTAAATCCCACCCCTTCACAGTAGAGATCCCTAGATGTAAGAGAGCCCTCTGCTCCAGTAGTTTCTTCCCCAGGACAGCTAGACTTTGGAATTCCCTGCCGGGTCCCTGCTTCCCCAACTGTACTGACATGCAGAAGTTCAAGTGCAACGTGAACCGACATCTTGCTGCCCAACTCCCTACACAGTACCCCTGATGCCTATGTCCCTGATAGTAGCTCCCTACAACAAAGTGGCAATATGCCTTGTTTGAGGTGAAAATGTAATTAAAAAAATTTTTTTAAAGTAGCACTCAAGTCATATATTTTTTTCACTTTTGAAATCATTACTAAATATATTGGGTATAATATAATAATCAATAAAGAATTTGCTCTATAATAATAAATACGAAATCTGCATGAATTAAAATATCATATTTAAGCATATTTTATGACCGGGAAGCAATGGGTGGTGTGCTAGTATATATATACGTCATTCAACCTGCAGAGAACGCCATTTTTAATTCTCAATGCACAATCTGGTATTACTTGTGTGAAAAAATCCCACTGAGTAAATACTACTACTACTACTACTACTACTACTTGTGAGTACAAATCTTAGTAAGTAATTAATACTAATACTAATAATGATAATAATAATAATATAACTAGCAGGACCCGTGGAAATTCCACAGAATGAGAAATATATTTAATCAAGAAGTATTTTTCTGAATAGCGCAAAAAAAAATGAGTTTTTTGGGACAGAAAACACGCAGCAAATATGCGTTTACTATCATTTACATGAAAATAGTCTCCATTGTATTTTAAATACAGAAATGAATCAAATGAGATAACTTAATAAGTACTGATAAATATGCAGAAAGTAATATTGTGCTACATAGTTCAATACAAATAATGAAATCACATTTTAAGAGACAACACTTAATTTACTCCTTCAGTCCAGCATCTCTTGGCAGACAATGTTCTTTTTCTTATGCCCTATTTCTTTTCAATGTTCCCTTTTTTATGTAATATTTCGCTGACTTCTTTCTTTGGTAAAAAACTGCTCCATGTCGAAATTACTATGTGTTCTTTTCTCACGCCATTACAACAATGCTCATATATTATTATTATTATTATTATTATTATTATTATTATTATATTTGAAAAGTAGGCTACATCAATGGGAGATCACTCTCATATTCTTGTCCAGGATTATCAGCTTGGCCTTTTTAAAGTTAAATTTCGCGAATTTGTCCTTTTTTGAAGTAGTTTGGCCTTTAAAAATTGTATTAGGTATTTTTAAAAGTGTAATTTATGAACTAAATAAGAAAGGGACAAACAGAATATTATATAGAAAATAATAAACTCACCCACACAAGGAAAATGGATATTGTAATAGTTAACAAGAAGAAAAAATCCTGCCAAATCATAGATTTCACCATCCTAGCAGATTACAGGGTGAATATCGAGGAGATAGAAAAGCGAAGCAAATATACTGAACTGACCAGAGAACTGAAAGTGATACATAACATAAAGAAAATCAAGATAATGCCACTAAGCGTAGGAGCATAGGAACAATCCTGAAACGCTTTGAAAAAAGAATGGGCGAAATTGGAATCAGGGGGATGACTGAGAAGATAAAATGGATAACAATAATGAAAACAGCTGAAATTCTAAGGAAAATCCTAGAATGCAGAAACCAACTCACATAAACTGTGAACATTAGCCAGTAACTTGAATGCTGCATTAGGAATAAAGCAAAACCAGAAAGAACACAACCACAGGGAACCAAGAAAACTTAAACCGCAAAATACACAGCCCCCTTCCCTAAAAAAAATGATGTCTACAAAAGATGGTGACAAAAGAGCTGTGACAGATCTAGGAAGATCAAGGAGAGAGAGAGCATTAGCCAGATTGCCACAAGAAGAGTGCGGAAAGAACTAAGGCCTTGGGGTGGGGAGGCTTTTTGCCATCCAAACCCTAAGAAATATAAATGGTCAATGCTAGTGAGAAATCAATGGTAAGTGGCTGTTAAGATAATGTGAAGTCAATTGCGCTGGTTATCAAGAAAGATGGAGAGCATTGGAAATCTGGGGAGATTTATGTCACTCAGACTCCAGAGAACACCACAGGGTATTATCAGTGAGCGATCACTGGTAATTGTCTGTGACAACTCTTAATGAGTAATTAACCCCCACCCCTGCGTCCTTGCGTCCCCCTCTTTTTTTTCCATGTGTCGCTATAAACAGGCAACACACCAAATAAGTGAGGGTCAAGGAGGATAGAGGGACCGAGGAGAGAGAGCACAAACCAGACCTCTGTTGGATGAAAACTGGGACCTTGGGGAGGCTTATTGCCATCCGAATTCCAGTAAAGACCAATGGTAAGCGGCTGTTACGATAGCGCAAAGTAATCTGCGAAGGTTATTCAAAGTACTGGAAATCTGGGGATACTTGTTGTCACTCAGACTCCATAGAACACTATAAGTTATTCTCAAAAAGAAATTGTTGATGATGGCCTATGTGACTACTCCTAGTGAATAAATAATCTGAAAAAGAAGAAGAAGAAGAAGAAGAAATATTAATTACACATATACATTTAAGTTGTTACGATAAATAATTATTGTTTTTTTATCAGTTTGAAAAATCTGCTTTAATAAGTTCTGTTTTGAATATGAGACAGTTGAACATATTTCAGATGCAAAAACAAACTCATTTCTTTCATTATTTGTAATAAAGAAGCTTGAAACCTGATAAGTCACGAATAGAGTTATTATAAAAATGAGGAGGCGGCTGGTGATGCAGTGAATACCAGCACAAACTCGGCGTGTAGTCTATAGAACGACTCTCACTATGTTGCCAACCTTCATCTGGTTCCTCTTGAGAGTAACTGATTTTATCATTCAAACTAATAAATTCAAAACGGAATCAAGTAAGTCAAAAAGTTCTAACTTGCGCATTTATATGCACTGTCCAATAGAAGAAAACCCCAGCTTTGACTCAGACACACACTTGGCCGGAAGAAATAAATATCAGGTGATTTGATGCAAAGATAACTGCAAAGATCACCTGCAGTTAGAAACACACCCATTGTTAAATCTTATATCTATATGAATAAAACAGTAGGTCTATGTATTTGTGTATTTAACTAATAAATTCTTAAACTACTGATCACATAACATGAAAATTAACAGGAAGTAGTAATCATAAACCAAGTATAACGATAAATAACGCGTACAGATACATGTTTGCAAGTTGAAATGCAAATTGTTAATTTCAGCTTGCCGACATATTTTATTAGTTTTATGCTTGCGTAAATTCATTCATAGCCATTATAGTCATAGCTAGAAGTCGTTTAATTTAAAATTTTTCTTACCTTTCAGTTGGGTTTGCTTAATCATAGGAAACACGGTAGGAGCACTAAATGTTTTGGTTTCGATTCTAGTTGATGGCACCAGAATCATTGTTTTTTAACTTTTGAAACCATTACTATATATTGGGTACAATATAATATTCAATAGAGGATTGGCTCTGTAATAATAAATACGAAATCTGCATGAATTAAAATATATTCAAGTGTATTTTATGACTGGCAAGGTCGGGAAGCTCCTTACTAGTAACCAATAAAATAAATGCAAGGTACATACCGTAGGGGGCGTGGCCACATTGGGTGGATTATTTATCCCCCTCCATGGGATACAAGTGGGATTAAAGAGTCAATGACCTAGAGGAAGAGCACTCTGACCTGCAAAAAATGGCTATCCAACTCCGTTGCTATTCCCTTGTAGAAGTATCTCAAGCGTTTAGCAATAAACTAACACCTTCTGAAAAGAAGAAGACAAGGCCTGGGAGGGTGGTCCTCCAGCACAAGACCAGCAACATACCACAGTCAATAGGGAAAAATTCATTTCAATAATGATATATATTTTGTTGACTTTAAAACGACTGGAAATGGTGTTGCAGTTATGAATGCATGGGTGTCCAAAAATGTTACATTAACTAGCTCAAATTGAAATTGATTAGAAGATAGCTGGATAGCGAATTCAAGAGACCAACTTCTGTCAACTTTCGTGTTCTCTCTCTCTCTCTCTCTCTTATCTTTGACCGTACTGTACTCGTTCGTCACTTATAGTATATTTTTATGTTTGCTTTCATTTTTTGAAGCACCACGGAAACATACAACATTTTTATTGATTCATAAATTCTATGCATTCGATATTAGCTTAGCTCGAAAAAAAGTGAATTATTGTCTAAATTGCCGAAATTGTATTGATAGAAATATTTGTCTTATAAATTGTTGCGCAACATTTTTAATCTTGCTACTCTTTTGGGGGGGTCAACTGCTAGATGCCTACTGAGATTATTATATGGATCTGTTATAGAAGAGGCCTGCAAAGAAAAATTGTCACCCTAAAAAATGTTACATTAACTAGCTCAAATTGAAATTGATTAGAAGATAGCTGGATAGCGAATTCAAGAGACCAACTTCTGTCAACTTTCGTGTTCTCTCTCTCTCTCTCTCTCTCTTATCTTTGACCGTACTGTACTCGTTCGTCACTTATAGTATATTTTTATGTTTGCTTTCATTTTTTGAAGCACCACGGAAACATACAACATTTTTATTGATTCATAAATTCTATGCATTCGATATTAGCTTAGCTCGAAAAAAAGTGAATTATTGTCTAAATTGCCGAAATTGTATTGATAGAAATATTTGTCTTATAAATTGTTGCGCAACATTTTTAATCTTGCTACTCTTTTGGGGGGGTCAACTGCTAGATGCCTACTGAGATTATTATATGGATCTGTTATAGAAGAGGCCTGCAAAGAAAAATTGTCACCCTAAAAAATGGATAAAGTGAAGATTATAATAAAGAACAAGTGAAGCATGCATGGTCCCCCGTGAGTGCACAGTGAACGAGGCATAAAAAGAATGACTGTTCAGCATTTGCCCCCTCCTATTTAGCCCAAAAAGTCCCCAGGTAACGTCAAATCTTGGTCAAAATAAAAAACGGTACAGTTTTAGGCCTTAACATATGTAAATTTGAATTCTGCACCATGCAAAAAATAAATAAATAAATAAATAAATAAATAAGTTCATCATTTGCTTTCCCCCTCATTTAGCCCAAAAGTCCCCAAGGCCTTAACATATTTAAATTTGAGTTCAGCACCATGCAAAACTGCTAAATAGACATACACAGAACATTTTGAACAAATATGGTAAAATAGTCCTAAAAATAGAGTGTTTTTATAAGCCCTAAAAGAGCCCCTGGGGCACACCCAATAGTTATCGCGAAGTATAAACAAACAAAATTATATAGAAATCAGTTAGTTACAACTTTTCAGAAAGTTTTATAAAAATCAAAAGCATCAATTTTTTTTTAATAAGCACAAAAGTGTCAATTTTAGCCATTTTAACCTGAAAGGTGTGCAACTGGAGTTTTCCTGGAAAATCCATTCTGTTAATTTTTTTACTCATGTCATGTTAATTCCAAGGCATAGTCATTGAGAAAAGTGCGGACAGACAAACGCACAAACAGACAATGGTGAATTTACAGTTCCACCCTCTTTTTGTTGGAGGACCAAAAAAAAAAAAAATGAGAATAGAATCTATGCATGTGACTATTTGCATAAAAAGATCGTTTTCATTATATTTCTGCCTTCACATAAACTCACACAAATAATCACCATTCCACG
Source organism: Euprymna scolopes (assembly GCF_053919585.1). Taxonomy (NCBI): domain Eukaryota; kingdom Metazoa; phylum Mollusca; class Cephalopoda; order Sepiida; family Sepiolidae; genus Euprymna; species Euprymna scolopes. The sequence continues at coordinate 145,437,001 of NC_136488.1, forward strand.
ATCCATTCCACAGTAGCGTTTATTATTGATTTTGTACAAACTAATCTTTGTTATTGTCAGATAAAAGATGAATCACTCCCCCTGAAATATTATACAGAAAATGGAGACTATTTAAGGCAGACCAAGCTGATAGCTCATGGAGAAAGAAGTATACCAGAAAATCGCTATGTGAAATACAGGAAACATTAACATATGGTAATAAAAGATCTACTACTCTATTTAGTAGTAATGGGACGATTCCAACATTTTTCCCGATTCCGATACAATTACCGATTCCAATTCTAATTCTTTATAAATCATTAAATATTTAACTTATTATTTTTTCTTGATTACTGGAAAAACACATGTTAAATGCGCATATATTTTTTTAAATGTAAAAACACACTTGGGGGGGGGGTGATCTATAGATTTTAGTTTTACTAGTAGATTAAAATCAATAAATATTGATTATTTTTATTATTACTACCAGCAGTGGAAGATTTTATTTTAAACAAAATCAAATAAAAAAATAAAAATAATGAAGGAATCGTTTTTGGCATCGGAAAATAGGCACAAGTTTTTCTGATTCCGATACCGATTCTGATACCCCGAAAAGTTCCGATTCTTCCGATTCCAATTCCGATTAATCATCCCAGCACTCGTATTTTAAAGGTTAAAGAAAAGTAACTTGGGTACATTTTTTTTTGGACTTGGAACAGCTCCGAGTGGAGTGAGTATACCAGTGAAGTTATTTACCTTCCTCAAGTGGGTAGACCTAGGGCACAATCACGTTGACACACCGGTTCTCGGCAGATCACCGAAGTTAAGCAACGTTGAGCCTGGCCAATACCAGATGAGTGACCATTTGGGAAGGCTAGGCGCTGTATGTACCTTCTGGGAAGGTTGGGCGTGAGGCCAGCACCCTCACCCTGTAAAAAGAACTCCTCGCTACAAAAACATCTACAAAAGTTGTAGATGGCCTATGCTCCTCCAGGGGCTCATGGGCGGCTATGGATGGATGGAAGTGATTAGACACAAGATCAGCTGAGGATTGAAAAGCTATCACACTAGATAAAATGCATGCTGGCTTGCAAAGAGCGAAACTCCTAAAGCTGCACAGAATCATGTCTAATGTAAACAAATTTTTGTTGATCTTAAATAATCAAATACTGTCTAGTTTTAACCATCGTTACCAATTCTTACAATGCTGTCTTACCATTCCCCTAATAAACTCCTTAACTGTTACCCTCAACTGGCATTTGGGCTTTGATAAACAGTTATTAGTACAAAAATAAGTACACCATCCTAACAGAAAAAAAAGAAGCCATTTAACTTTTAAAACTATCGGATTTCTTGTCGAGGATGTATTCGCAACAGATATGAACAGCTTGATGAAAAATATAGGAAATATTAACAACCCTAACCCTACACATGTCTAGATAGAATTCACAAAGGTAGGTCAAGGGCGTGTGTGCACACTGTGCATGAATGGCCTTTTTTTTTTTCTTTTCTTTTTGTTTTTTGTAAATCTCATTTATTTGTTAGTGATGGCAGGTCTCTTTTACAAAAGATTTATTATTTGTCTTCTTGTCAGAAAAAAAGTACATAGCGTCGCTTGTAACAGGGTCTAAAAAAACATATTTTGGTGCATATTTTCCATGTGTTTTCAATATAACATTTTTTTGTACTGTTCAAATACCACTCAAGGGAGTTATCTATCTAGAAATGAATGGATATGTACAACCTCTTTTTTCTTGTCAAGTTAAAAGCAACTCTATCATGTAGACGGTGGTGGTGGCGGGGAGTTAGTAGAGGGATTTATGTGAACTAAAAACTATCTGCCATAATGTTTTATAGTAAAACTAGAACAATACCCGTCCAAGGACAGGTAAAATTGAACAGAGGTGCTTTCCGCACCACTTAAAAACATAGACAAACACGACAGACGAAGCTTTGGTACTTAAACTGATAGAATTTTATTTTACTAAGATTACTATCATTACAATTTTATTTTATTAAAATTACTATCATTACAATTTTATTTTATTAAAATTACTAACATTACAATTTTATTTTATTAAAATTACTATCATTACAATTTTATTTTATTAAAATTACTATCATTACAATTTTATTTTATTAAAATTACTATCATTACAATTTCATTTTTTTACTAAAGATACTATAATGAAATTACAAGAATACCCGTTTCAGGACAGATAAAATTAATTCCCTTAAGAAAACAGTTTTGTACCGCATCCATATCTCCCTTATGAAGATTAAAACCAATATATAATGATACTAAACCTTATGCCTAAAATTTTTATTCTAATTTTGATCAAAATCCATTACATTATTTTGATTTTAGAAAATGTCTAAAATTCAAGGGATCTTAAGAATGAGTGAAAATTTGCAGAATCTCACTTAATTGGCGTTTACTAACTGTGGAGCAAATTGAAATCTGAAATATTTGAAATTGAATTTTATTTTTATATTATGTTTCTAAAACTCCTTCACAAGACTCCAAAGAAACAGAAATCTAGAGAATATTTATTGATTTTATCCGCTTTGCTTAAAACCACTGTCAAAAATTTTCCCCACTCTTTATCTGTGCCAAAACCAAAACGTAGATTCCATGAACAAAGCTTCTTTCTTAGAAGTGCACGACTGTGGAACTCTCTTCCATTTGCCTGTTTCCCAGCTGACTACAACTTGAATGTCTTCAAGTCCAATATAAACAAATTTCTGAGGAACCGCCCCCCCTTAAGTAAAACACTTTATCAAACCTCCAATACTAATGATTACTAAGATCCTATCCCATTGATTAGTGTACACGCAATAACCATTATCCCCGAGTGGCTTCCGAGCCTTGATAAGTGGTGACTACCTTGTAAAAAAAAAAGAAAAAAAAAACTGAGGACCAACCCTAACCCTAATCCTAAACCCCTGCCACTTGCTCTTTTTTACAGAAGAGATGTCGTTATTTTCATGACAGGTGCTTGACTGATCTTCAATCTATGACCCCTTCCCCTTCTGTAAAATATTTGGAACAAAAACTCGCCTAGCTACAACAACTGTCAACAGTTTCCCTCAGTCTCTATCAGTGCTTAAAACTAAACAAAAGTTCCATGAGCAAAGTTTCTTTCCTAGAACTGTCCGTCTGTAATGTACCTATTTACTATGCCTCCCCACGGGACAGAGTTAGACACCAGGGTCGTTTTTTAACGTGGAAAAAAGGTACAAAAATAAAAATTGTCTCAATCGTGAAGGATTTCTCCTCCACCGAAAGAGAACAAGAAATGGAAGTGCAGCATCTGAAGAACAGATACTACACTTTGATCTTGAACAAAAGGCCAAGCAAGTAATGTAATGCTTGATCTGTTTAGAAAGAGTATTTTCGAAATACCCTCTCCTTCAAGAGGGAAGAAAAGGGACAGAACAGGACATTCTCCCCTTCCTCATGCATGCCACATGAGCAAGAAGAGGCAAGATATGGCACCTTCCCACCCTCAACCCCAACCCAACCCAGCACTAGAACTGAATCAACCTTATCAATGGCTAAAATCAACTATCAAGTTGTGTGTGTGTGTGTGTGTGTGTGTGTGTGTGTGTGAGAGAGAGAGAGAGAGAGAGAGAGAGAGAGAGAGAGAGAGAGAGAGAGACATGCCAGCAGGCATGGAACACAGTGGAGGGGCATCAATGACGCCGGTCCGTAGATTTCGGTCCAACTGGCTTATTGCAGAAAAACCTGCCCGTTTTACAGGATTGAAGTGTCTCCTGAAAAGTTCCCATTGGTCCAAAACATAATTATTATTCAAGATAGTGTATGCGCAGACAATGTGGATACAAACGAGTTTACACATTTTGATTTGAACACCGGTGTGTAAGAAACGACCGCTACAAGTCATTTATAACACACTCATCTCAAATCATATAAAACACACTCAAGTCATATAAAACATACTCATCTGAAGTTACATGTTATATATTAACGCACTCGTCTGAATCAGCTTTGAAGTCCTTAACACTCAATCTAACCCTTACCCTAATCCCTTTCTATTCAATAAAATGCTTGAATAAATAATGTTTCGTTTTGTTTATCATGTGATATCCATAAACGCGCACAACATGCCTTCCTTTTTAAGTTGAAATATAATGACCTCTATAAAATAGAATTTCCGTTTCCGTCTATATATATATATAAAAAAAGGTGTGAATATGATAATTTGATTCCATGTGTTGAGTTCTTAAACAAATTTTGATGCATCATTCCTGATATCTGATAAGAAAAGTCTTCAGACTTGAAATAGTATATCTGTCATGACTGATTGGAGGAATTTATTTTAACTTGGCCTTCAAATTAAGAAATGCATGTATGTGTGTATGTATGGAAGTACACTCACACACTCACCCCGTAAGCCGTGGTGAAGGCAACCTTTCTAGGAGAAGCAAATCTCTGATTTAAAAACAAAGCGGGAGACCAGTACCCGCATTAAGCTGGTCTGCAGTTTAATTTGTTGCTGGCTATCTTGCTCTTGCTTGTTGCTGGATCTCAACATTTTGAACCGAGAGAGAGACTTAGCTGTCGTACAAAGCTAAGACTCTGTAACATCATCTTTGTATAGATACTCCCTCAGGCATTTGGGCTCATGGATTTTAAATGTCTGAGGGAGTGGCACTCGTCTGACAAGACGTTGCAATCATCATGTATGGAAGTAGTTGATTCATTTGTGTACCTTGGTAATTCTCTGTCGAGGGATGACTGTCTGGACACTGAAATCAACAGGCGAATTCAGAAGGCATCTGTAGCTTTTGGAAGGTTGGAGAATAGAGTGTGGTCTGATCGTGGCATCACAGACAGGACTAAGATCTGCGTTTACAAGACCTGTGTGCTAACCACACTGTTGTATTTATTGAAGACATGGACATTGCATCAAAGGCACATTAAATGGCTTGAACGATTTCACCAAAAATGCTTGAGACATATCTTAAACATCAAGTGACAAACACAAGTACCCGATATTGAAGTCCTTGTGAGAGCATGTTGCTCTAGTATTGAGACCCTTGTAATCAGACCTCACATGCGTTGGGTGGGTCACTTGGTTTGAAAGATTGTAGGCTGCCAAAACAAATTTTTTACGGGGAGCTGGAAAATGGCAAGCGCCCTCAACACAAGCCGAGGAAGAGGTTCAGAGACTCTACAAAGAATAATTTGAAAGTCTTACAAATCGACATCAACACATGGGAAGAACTTACTCTGCAAAGGCCGAAGTGGCGAAAGCTTGTACATGAAAGCTGTGATGCTCTAGAGAAAAGAAAGCAGGTCCACAGCAATCTGAAGCAAGAGCTTCACCAAGGTTTAATTGATGGTCTTAACCATGACACACACAGCTGGAAATGCAACACTTGTGAACAAGTGCTTTTGTCAAAAGCTGGCTACGTCAACCACCTTAAGTCGCACAAAACTCCTGGTCAGGTTAACTTTGCACCAATTAGTCCGAACCTACCGATCTGTTTAACATGCAGCAAAGTTTGCAAGTCTACTGCTGGTTTGAGAAGACATGTGATTGTTCATAGGAATACTCTTCAGCCTCCAGAGGAAGTCAACTCAGTGGAAATTGCTCAATTTGTATGTCACATCTGCTTCAAGATATGCAAATCTGCAGTAGGAGTGCAGAGTCATCTGAGATGGCATGGACGACAAGATTGGGAGAACTCAATGTGACAGCGATCATCTGGAAAGATGCAGCAATCATCATCATGTATGTATGTATGTATGTATCATACGGCATAATCACGTTGACACACCGATTCTCAGCAGATCACCAGTTAAGCAACATTGAGCATGGCTAGTACCAGATGGATGACCATTTGGGAAGTCTAGGTGCTGCATGTACTTTCTGCTTATCTCGGCATTGTTTTCAGTCGTCCCTTACTTCTACTTGCCACTGGTATTCAACAATATCGACTCAGGAGAGGTGCGGTTGACGATTGTGCAACACTTGCTACAAAAATTTCACATGCAGGCACCCTTACAGTGGGTATCCATAGTCTGTCAAGACCGAAGAAAACCTTTTTTCTTTTTTTTATTTATCTATCTATCTATCTATCTATATATATATATATATATATATATATATATATATATATATAATATATATATCTGTGAGTAACTATACAAACCAGGGTCGTTCTAAAAGTAAAGCTTCCTAAGTTATTAATTCAAAAAGTTGAAGAACTACAAAGACGGGAGTAGTGCCATTAAAACGAGTGAACTTTTGTGCTCCAAAATATATATTTCTATTAGGTTGATAAGAAAGTTCTTGCTGAATTTTTAATTTGGATTTCAAATTGATGCATTTTCACATAAGCTTTCGTCATAACACCTTTACTTTACATATCATTTTAAAGGGTGTTTTTTCTCTTTATATTATCGTTCAAATTACAATCGTTTTAAAACAATTATGTCTTCTTTTCAGAACGTTGAATACAAGATGGGGAAAAAGCAAATTCGCACAATTTTCTTATTTCAATTCAAGGCCGAAAATGCTGCTGAAACAGGCGTTTGGCCCAGGAACCACTACTGAACGTAAACAATGTACATAAAAGGAAATCGAGATATTTAAAGTCTGCAAAAACACAAATTGAAAAAAAATTATTGTAGTTTCTGTAGACACCCTCTACAATATATATATATATATATATATATATATATATATATTAGTTAATTTTTTTTTCATCCTTATATAGTTGAATTCTCTTTTGTAATCATACACTTTTTAGAAATCAGCTCATGCAAGTGCTAAGTTTGTGATAGGTTGAATTTTTGTTTTTTTTCTAGGAACTTAAACTGCAATTTTTATTTTTATTTTTACATTTTTTTACTCAAAGGTTTTTTAGACTATATATATATATATATATATATATATATATATATATATATGTGTGTGTGTGTGTGTGTGTGTGTGTAAAAATTTTATATATGTGTGTGTGTAAAAATTTTAAGTGAGAAAAAATAAAACATTACCTAACTTATTGCATCATCAAATGTTCAAATAAAGAGGATACACCATTTTTTTCTTATTCTATGAAGTTTCAAAGATTTATACTTTTCTCTTCAGAGGAATGACTAGTCAGTATAAAATTACACAAAAATTTATATATATATATATATATATACATATATATATATATATATATATATATATATATATATATATATAATTGCATCTGGCAAATTGCTATTTCATTTTGATTAAAGTCGTTTGTGTAAAAGAAATTTTAACATAAAATATAGAAATTCCAATTGATTTCATCGATTACATATTATCTCCGACCTCATAATTATTTTATGTCATACACTGCACGATATTTACCATTTATTTTTATTTGTATCATTAACCGAGATGTTTATTTGATGGAATTGCTATGTTTGTTAGAATTGCTAAATGAAAATGACATCAACATACTTACATTCTATTCATTTCTGTTTGATCGTATTTGTGAACTAAACGTAATAATATTTGCACAATGCATTCTATTAAATAAAAAAAAAACACTAATTAAACTGAATGCTTTACTTCTTCAATTGCTTTTTTTATCCATGGGTCAAGTAGTGCGATGCATAAAGGAAAGACTTAGCACGTCTTGTGTTCTTCTTTTTTTTTTCTCTACTTTCAAGGCAAAAATACTAAAGCTTCGTTTACTTAAATAAATACAAAACTGTCTTAATGTTTGTTGCCTGTTTACGTAATTAACAAAATAATTAAGCTTCGATTTATTCTGGTAAATTATTTCCGGCTTCTTTAAAGGCAGATAAATATTAGATTACAGAAATAACAGATTAAACAGGGAAATCAAATTCTCTGAAACTGTTACCTTCAATTTAGTCTGGTTACACAGTCAGCGACTTATATATTATCTCTACTTATATATAAAACGGACTTTGTGCGTATGTGTCTGTCTGTGAGTTCATTCCCTATGTATTCCAAAACGGCTGATCTGACGGCCTATGCATTGCGGACTGAAGTGTTGTCATGCAAGAGAAAGATACCTTTGTTGATCTTGCCCCCGCCTCTTGATTTGATAGCTTCTCTTAATTTCCTCAAAAGTGAAGTGACTCATGTGATTATAATACCCACTTGCCAGGAAATTTGCCATCACTATGTCATGGTGTGTTTCAGAACACCAGTATTTTCCCACTCAAATAAAGAATGAGGTACTTACTTGCTACACCTCAGCTTTGGGCTCTTGCCCGAGTCTGGATATCCCTTTAAAAGAGCTAAGTGGAAAAGTTATCTTCAGAAGTGAAGCTTAATAGGCTCCTGTAATTGTGGTACCCTTTGCCAGGAAATCTGTCAGTACTATCGCGGTCGCGTTGTGTTTCAGAACCCCGGTATTTTTCCACTCACTCTCTACATAGAAATCACCCAGTTACACATTTTCTCCATCGTTTAATACAGCTCTGTAGGCCGTTTTTGTAGTACACCCCAGGTTTGTTCTCCAATCACAACATAACTTCGTAAATAAAGGCTGTATCATCTGGGAAACACTTTCCTTTCAAAAATAACTATGGCTGAGGAGAGGTTAAAACCAGAAGGTTCAAGACCTGGAGAGTAGAAGGGATGGGGAATAATTTTATAGGCACACACCCATGCTTCTGATCTGGTGACAGACACATTGTGGACAAAAACGTTAGTTTTGCTGATCTTGCTCTGCCTCTTGATTTGATAGGTTCTCTTAATTTCCTCAAAAGTGAAACATAATAGACTCCTGTAATTGTGGTATCCTTTGCCAAGAAATCTGTCATCACAATTCCTTCCTGGTTACAGAAGACTGAGTATGATCTTGCTAATGGAGGGCTGTGCTCTTGCCTTCTTTAGAGGTAGTGAGTCCAAGTGTTTCTACTGCATTAACTGGGCTTTGGTCTCTGGATCATAGTGATACAACCAAGTTTCATCCTGTGTAATCAGTGTTTTGAAAAACTTTAACTAATCTACTTTGCACAAATTCATCCTTGACCAATTAACCACTTGTCAGCAACCTGGGAATCCATCTAACAGACACTTTATGCATATGCAAATGGTCATGAATGATAGTTTCCACAGACCCGTACTAATCTTGACCTCTTGGGTTATTTGGCAAATAGTCACACGTCTATCTTCCAAAATGGCAGATTCAACTGGACTGACAGATGCCTCATCAATGGTAGAAGGTGGAGGCGAGCAGGTCTAGGAGCTGTTTTCACAGATTTCCGGCCATGTTTGAATGCACAGTGCTAGCGTTTTACAAACATCATTACCATATGTTTCTTTTATTTCATCAAAAGTCTCCTGTAGTGTGTATCCTTTCAAATACAAAAACCGGATCACTGTGCAACACTCAATAAGCTCAATTTCACATACGATACAGTTCAAACAATTGTAAATTAGAAACCACGATTAGTTCAGAGCTTTGATTTGGTATATAATTCATAGAGATATAAATCATTACACATGCAAAATTTCAATTAGAGCAGATAACTGGAAATGGGTCAGGAGCATTACTTATTGAACCTTCCTCGTATGCATAAAAATCAATAAAACATTTTTAAATGGAGTAAATGTCTTGTGTGTAGAATGATACAATTTAACACACGATTATTGAATTTCTGGTAAACAAAAAAAAAATTGTGTTCTTAAATGGAAGAATGAAAAGAGTTGAATTCGGTTATTTGGGATGTGGTAACCCCATAAAGGTATCTGTGAACAGGCATCTCGGTTTTTTGAGGCCTTGATCAACTTGACTGACAGATGTCTCATCAATGGCAGAAGGGAAGCATACATAGAGATGTCACGGTAGACCATATGGCTTGTATCACACAAGGGCCCACCTCACAAGAATTTTTGCTATGATAACAAAGAAGAAGAGAGGAAAAAAGAAAAAGGAGTTGAAAGGAGAAAGAAAAGAGATCAAAGGGTGAATTGGTAATCTGGCCTAGATTGAAGGGGAAACGTCAAATTGATAAAACCATTTGTTTTTGGCAGATGAGGGACTTACTTGTTGGCCTTCGAAGAGTACACCTTAGCTTTGGGCTCCCGCCCAAGGCTGGATATCCCCCTAAAAGAACTAAGTGGAAAAACTCTTTCTTCCATTTTCCTACCATGAAGTTGTTTGAACGAATCTAGAAAAAATCCTGCATCTTGAAACCATTAGGAACCAGTATAGTTTAACTTTCCTTTGCACAAAGTTTACCTGAACTATCTTATTCAATAATTATTCTGGTTTATAAGAAAATCATCTGTCAGTCATTATTGATTATTGAATTGCTTTGATTCGAAAACACAGTTATTTAGAGTGCTGACACTACAACCAACCCAGACTACATGAAGAGAAGCAATATACTAGCCATTCACCAGAGGACCTACGAGGAGAACTCAACCACAGCGTCTGATGACAAACAGCCAACCAAAACCAGTTAAAAGTATTGCAATACAAACTTAGTCATGTAGGTTTTGTGTGCACTGAGCATCAGAGCGGTAGTTCCAGTAATAAGTAAGTATCCAGTTACATTTAGAAGGATTCATCACTAAAAGCAGATAAGGGTAAGCCCCTGCATTTAAGGACTGAAGGCAGTCTGGTTACACTAATTGGTCCCGTGAAGCAGGATTGCCACAAACAACTACTCAGTAAGGTTATAAAATAGTACAATAAAAGGGAGATATATACTGATTTTTATTTGATAATTGTATAATGCACAATGAGTTATTTAGTATAAACATTAAGAGAAGTTAATTTTTATATAGATGATTGATTTGTTTTTGTTGTTTTTTGTTGTTGTTGTTTTTTCCAAAATGGAAGTTAAAGGAGTATAATTCTATAAAATTATACTGTTTATGATCTGGAAAGGAAGGAATTGAAATCAACGGATTATAAAAAAAGGGGAATATCACGCATGAAGTGATTTATTTCTCTCCCACAGTGAGAAATGTGACACAAGAGTTGGAAACTGGTGTTGAAAAGTCAGCTTTCCCAAAGCAAAGCACTCTGATCCTGCAAAAGATGCCTAGGCAACCCCGTCAGCATTTCCCAGTCTTAGGCGATTAGCTACAAATTAAGTCATTCTTAAAGCAAGAAGGTAAAGCTTGGGAGGATAAACCTCATCGAACTGCATGTAACCAGCAATACACAGCAATCAACAGGGGAAAAAGGGCATTACAAGAATGGTCTAGACCAGGGTGGTTAACCTTTTAATTCGATATGCCAATATATTTTACAATCAATTTGGATGCGCCACACTAACATTCACTTTCTTTCTGTCTTTCAAAATGTGTTGTTATATAGACATATTTTAAGTTATCATAAAATATTTATTTTAAAACTATATATGATCTATGACTTTGTTATATAACAAAACATATGAACAAACGTAACAAAACATATAAATAAAGATATAACAAAACATACAAAGCTATAACAAAACATATAAAGAAAAAATAACAAAACATATAAACAAAAAATAACAAAACATATAAACAAAAAAATAACAAAACATATAAACAAAAAATAACAAAACATATAAACAAAAAATAACAAAACATATAAAGAAAAAATAACAAAACATATAAACAAAAAATAACAAAACATATAAACAAAAAATAACAAAACATATAAACAAAAAATAACAAAACATATAAACAAAAAATAACAAAACATATAAACAAAAAATAACAAAACATATAAACAAAAAAATAACAAAACATACAAACAAAAAATAACAAAACATATAAACAAAAAAATAACAAAACATATAAACAAAAAATAACAAAACATATAAACAAAAAAATAACAAAACATATAAACAAAAAATAACAAAACATATAAACAAAAAAATAAAAAAACATATAAACAAAAAATAACAAAACATATAAACAAAAAATAACAAAACATATAAACAAAAAAATAACAAAACATATAAACAAAAAATAGCAAAACATATAAACAAAAAATAACAAAACATATAAAAACATATAACAAAACATATAAACAAACATATAACAAAACATACAAACGAACATATAACAAAACATACAAACAAACATATAACAAAACATACAAACAAACATATAACAAAACATACAAAGCTATAACAAAATATATAAACAAACAAATAACTGAACATAAACAAACAAATAATAAAACATACAAAAATATATAACAAAAAATATAAACAAACATATAACAAAATATATAAAAAACAAATAAGAAAACATATAAACAAACATAGAACAAAACAGACAAAAAACATATACAAAAACATACAAACAAACATATAGCAAAACATATAAACATATAAAAAACATATAAACAAACATATAACAAAGCATACAGACAAACATATAACAAAATATATAAACAAACATATAACAAAACGTACAAACAAACACATAACAAAACATACAAAGCTATAACAAAACATATAAACAAAAAAATAACAAAACATATAAACAAAAAAATAACAGAACATATAAACAAACATATAACAAAACATATGAACAAAAAATAACAAAACATACAAACAAACACATAACAAAACATATAAATAAACATATAACAAAACATACAAAGCTATAACAAAACATATAAACAAAAAAATAACAAAACATATGAACAAAAAATAACAAAACATCTGAACAAGCATATAACAAAACATATAAACAAAAAACAACAAAACATACAAACATATAACAAAACGTACAAACAAACAAATAACAAAACATCTAAACAAACATATAACAAAACGTACAAACAAACAAATAACAAAACATCTAAACAAACATATAACAAAACGTACAAACAAACAAATAACAAAACCTCTAAACAAATATATAACAAAACATATAAACAAAGATTGGCCAATTCATTAAAAAAAATATGACAGATGTAGAATTTGTAAAGGAATGAATTTCACGCAACACATTTTAATTCCTGTTAATCGTTTTAATTACTTGATCATGTTTTCACTATCGTATTCATCTTTCTTTAGTGACTGTTGAGTGTAATTTGAGCATAATTTATGCTTGTTTTTGGTAAATTACTTACCCTTGGAACATATTAATTCTGTTTCTTTTAATTCAAATGGGAATAATTATTTTGAAATACCCTTTTTTAGGTACGTTAGCGGTTATGGAACGAATTAAATTATCTCAAGGTCATGCTATATATATATATATATATATATATATATATATATATATATATATATATATATATATGAACAAATGGTTAATAAAACATGTTAAAAGACATCTTGAAAAAGAGTTAAAAACATATTTAATTTTAAAAAAGGAAACACAGGATAAGTGGATAGTCCTTAATCCGCGGAGTTTCGAAGAAATACTCTCCTTCTCATCAGAGGGCAGGAATTAGCAAAATGCAGGATCGGATTTTGCATATAAAAGTATTTAATGAAACTACAAGTAAGTCACAGATCTTACTTGGTTAAAAAAGGGTGAGGTAAGGGGAACAGGAGGCAAAATAAAAATAAAAATAAAAAGATTTCACATGAATGGACAGTCCGGTGAAGGGTAAAAATCCAAAAATGGTAAAATCCAAAATGGTAGAATTTAAAATTTCAATCCGATAGGTAAATTCCAAATGGTCCAAAATAATCCAAAAGGCAGAGTTCCTTGGAAAAAGCGCAAATGGAATGAATTCCAAATCATTAAAAGAAAAGTACTGGAGAGAATATTTAAAAACACGTCTGTCAAGGCTGGATGAATCAAAAAAATTATTTTTTTTTTATTTCTTATATATATCTATATATATACCTATATATATATATATATATATATATATATATATATATATATATATATATATACTAGCTGTACCCTGCCACGTGCTGTGGCTCAATTTGGTGTAATGGAAAATTCTAATAAAAAGAGAAAATGCATGTTTCTTATATTCTTAGTACAGCAATCCACTCCAAAAAGTACAAAAAAAAAAAAAAAGGGCGAAAATGTAAAAAAATGTTACTCTTGCAGAATTGGATCCTGATTCTCAGGATTACCATCAATCATGGCTTGGGCTCGACCAACAATCAGTGGATAAAGCTGAACGTAGCAAAAATGTTGAAACACTAAATGTTTGGTTTTTATTTTGTTTGTTTTCTGTATACAAAAATGTGAGTTAGTAAATTTATATTTGAGTGATTGGGGGGGGGGTTACTATACACAGATTCGAAAAAGTTGTCCAAAAACAAATAAATGAAAGCAAAGGTAAGGTAAGTTATGTTTCTACCTAACTGGATAATTGTTTAGTGTTTTTATGTAATGTAAAATGTTTAATCGGCTCGAAAAACAGAAATGGTGGCAGACTCTGTTGAATACATTAAGTTTGGGAAAGTAAGTTGAAAACTAAAAACTATACAATACAGTGTCAAAAGCCCACCGAATATATGTTACCATGACATAGGCTGACATAATCGGTGGGTTTGTGACAGTATTTTGTATAGTTTTTTTAGTTTTAACTCACTTTCTCAAACTTAACGTAATCAACAGTGTCCGCCACCATTTGTATCTTTCAAATACACTGATAAACACTGTTTTTCGAGCCGACTAAACGTTACATTAAATGAAAAGGGTTTGTATTACTAAACACAGATACAAAGAAGTTGTCAAAAAATAAATATATAACAAATAAATTTTATCAAAGGCAAGAAAAGTAAATATTCTACCTAACTGGATAACATTGTAGTGTTTTTATGTAATGTATAATGTTTAATCAGTTCAAAAACATGCAGTGTTTATCGGTGTATTTGAAAAATACAAATGGCGGCAGACTGTATTGAACACGTTAAGTTTGGGGAAATTTTGGGAAAATGAGTTTAAACTAAAAAACTATACAAAATACTGTTAGGAACTCACTCAATATATGTTACTGTGACGTAGGCTGACATATAATCAGTGGTTTTAAACTTTTGCTCGATACAGATGACGACTTTTAAGAGTCCCTTTTAGTGATTACCTGGTTTGAGGATATTTGTACAACTAAACGGCAAATCTGCCCCAAAATCCGGTATTATTTTACTTTAAGGCCCGTCTCATGTTCGTATATAACGACATATTTTATTGTAGATTTCAGTGTATTAAAAACGAATCTGCAAACCGTTTCCGTCGTAAAAAGAAAGTTTTCATGATATGAAGAAATTACTTTTTCGAAAAGTGGGTGATCACTTTCTAATGTAAATTTAACTTAGAATGAGCACCCACGTTCTGACCACCTGAGAGAGGGGCATTTTTCTGTGTATTTCTTGGTTAAAAAGGTTTTGTTTGATTTCTTTTGCATGGTAATAACCCCTGGACTCTGGGACTATTTCCCATTTCTCAGCCGTAGCCTTCGTTTATGCTACGCGCAAGCATAAACGAAAGCTG
Source organism: Euprymna scolopes (assembly GCF_053919585.1). Lineage (NCBI taxonomy): Eukaryota > Metazoa > Mollusca > Cephalopoda > Sepiida > Sepiolidae > Euprymna > Euprymna scolopes. The sequence continues at coordinate 145,452,393 of NC_136488.1, forward strand.
TTTAGCCAATAAACATGAGAAAAAATCCCCCCCCTCTCTCAGGTGGCTAAAAAGTGGGTGCTCATTTTAAGTTAAATTTACATGGAAAAGTGATCGCCTACTTTTCGAAAAAGTAATTTCTTCATATCATAAAAACTATTTTTTTGCGCTGGAAACGGTTTGCAGATTCGTTTTTAGCACACCAAAATCTTTTAAAAGTTTTTTTTGTTATATACGAACGTGAGACGCACGGCCCTTTATGGAAAATTTTATCAAAAATCCGGGATAAGATAGTTTTCAATAAAAACAGCAAATGAATTCGATAGAAAAAAATGGATGCTATTTTAAAAAAAATTTTCTGTGTTTCTTGGCTAAAAAGTTTTTTGTTTGATTTCTTTTGCACTTTACAATTTAAACAGGTAATTTTAAAGGATTTTCCAAGGGTAGAAAGTCCCCCCCCCAAAAAAAAAATCGTGGCCACAAAGTGGGTGATCATTTTACGTTAAATTATTATGGAAAAGTGGTCCTCCACTTTTTTAAACTAACATTTCTTCATATTTTGGAAACTACTTGTTTGCCTTAATTATAAATGTTATTTTCGTTTTCAGCGGCCCCGAAAACTTATAAAAGTGGTAATTTTAAAGGAATTTTCGAGGGTGGAGTAATTCTTCATATTTACCTTCTTTTCCCCCCTCCCAATAACATAAGAAATTAAGAATTAGACAAATTTATTTTAGGTAGGCTTGTAAAAATAAAAAATTAAGATAAACAAATGGTGCTAGTGCACTTACCGATCCGCGCTATTTTTTAAATTGTATTTCCAAGTTTAATTAAAGTTTTATGATATGTTTTTTTTTTATTCAATTGTAAGGTTAAAGTACAAAAATATATATATATATATATATATAATTTAAAAAATAGGGAATTTTTTTTTTTACCCATCTATTAATTAGATAGTTAAATGTTGTAATTCGAAAGTCGTCAACACGTGGTGCACGTGAAAGGCGCATTTCTACCGGAAATGAAATATGGCGGACAGTCTCGCAGTTACGAAAAATATTTTTATTTTATTTAATATATTTTTATAATTTGCGATCTTAACGATCTTAATTTATTTTAATAAGATGCAAACATTCCTTGATTTTACACATAAATTTTCTGAAAATTTCAATTAAATTGGTAATGTAGAAATATGGTTTTATGGATTTTGAACGAACCAAGAATTACATTTATATATATATATATATATATATATATATATATATATATATATATATATATATATATATATATATATATAAGTGAAATTGTCTGTCTGTGCGTCAGTCTGTGTATCTAAATTTCCCTACCAAACCGCTCTGTCAATTTTCAGTCTACAGACTCGAGATTTGACATAAGGGTATTGAGATTTGGGAAAATCTTTTTAATCGGTTTTCGGCCGGAAATTTGGCTGTCAAGGGGTCAAATTTCAACAATTTGACCTTTGAAAACTCGACCAAACTCCTTTGCTAATTTTGGATTTAAACACTTTAAATTTTAGATGTAGGTTACTTGGATATCGATCAAACATTTGAATTTGATTTGAGCCCCAAACAATAAATGTTAAGGGGTCAAAATTGGGGCCAAAGTTAAAAAAACTGACCTCTCCGGTCTCTACCAAATTATGCAGCCAATTTTTGATCTAAACATTTGAAATTTTACATAAAATGTATTCAGACATAGGGCAAGCATGTTTCCATTACGCCATTTTGAATTTTAGAAATAAAGTCATTAAACCCATCTATTCATACTAACAAGTTCTATTAATTTAGATTCACTAGTTGATATAATAATTAAGTGATTGATTTTGCGCTACGAAACAGATACTGTCCAAATTGTAAATGTCAACTGAATTAAAGGAATAAATTATAAGATGGTGAACAAATGGACTTTGGAATATAGACTTTTGTCATTCATTCACTATATATATATATATATATATATATATATATATATATATATATATATATATATATATTACGGTTGTTACTAAAGCTGTGAATTTAGTTTGTGTGTTTGTTCCTGTGGACACTGAATAACATCATTGTTTTGTCATGTCATCCATAAAAACAGAGGAGGAGATAACCACGCACAGTGGATGTCGTCACTAAAGAATGATATCAGACATTAAGAGAGAGAGAGAGAGAGAGAGAGAGAGAGAGAGAGAGAGAGAGAGAGAGAGAGATGAGCTAATCGCGTACAGTGAATGACATCACAAAATTATGACCTAATAGGAGAGAGAGGGGAGTAAGATTATTTATGACGTTTTATTTAGATTACTTTTTTTTTTAGTCCCGGATCGTCTATTAGACCTTTGAAGGTTTAGTATACTGCAACAATTTTTTGATCTTGTTGGTTTACTTTGCTTGTCTCCGTGCAAACTAGATGACATAACCGTGCACAGCGGTTTGTATCACACAAGGATGAATAGTTAGCTATATGAGCTATATGACATCATAAAGAAACTCTTCTGCCTTTCTTATCTCTGTTTTAATGGATGACATTTTCTGATGTCATCCACTGTACTCAGTGACGGTGACTGAAGGTTCAATTCTCAGTGTATGCGACTGAAGAATACAATTGCGAATTACATAGGGCCTCTATCCAGTCATGGCTGACAGAACGAGAGTATGCTACCCCTATGAAGTAAATAAATGAGCCCCATTCAAAATTTTGCTCAAATTCCCGAGTTCGGCAGAAACATTCCTGCGTTTGACAAGATAACCCTGAAGAAGGTCGGAGGTTACATCGACCGCAATGTTGTGAAAATGATACTCATTATGAAAAAAGTAGTCCGAGGAATCCAAATAATATGAAGAAGGATTAAATTGCGAAGTCTTTGGTATGACTTGACTAAGGCTTGAACCCCAGTTTCCTTACCTATTAGTTAACACTTTTACCATTATGTCAAATGCTACGGACATTAAATATTTTACATCAACAATTCAGTTGAGTGCTTAATGCGAATTTTGATTAATTGATAAAGAATTCGGTGGAGTCATCCTGTACTTAGGGATTAAAAAAACTTTCATTTTAGCACCATTTTAATTAAGATATTAATTTTAAAGATAATCCAATAAAAAAGATGGGAACATAAAAAGTAAAAAAAGAAGTTCATGCATTCACGATTATCATTTCTGATAAACAAACATTAATTATGTTAATTTTTATAACCTAACCTAATAAATGCAGTAAAGTTAGTCGGATTCTCGATTTTTGCCACTAATCAATCCCTTCCTATAAAATTAATATTTTATCATGGATATGCATTTTATTTTGCCGAACGTGCAGAAAATATTTATCCGATCCATTTTATTTTCGTATAAACAACAGTTTTTTCTTAAAGGGAGGTAACACTATATTTGTCCATCTCGTTCTTTGAAAAAAAAAAAAAAAAAAAAAATATATATATATATATATATATATATATATATATATATATATATATATATATATATATACTTTAGTAAAAAAATGATCAGCATAATTTATTTTAAAGAAAAGCAGAAAAAAAATTGCAAGTAAATACGTCACCAGGTAACACAGGTAGTCTAATATATAAAGTACAGTCAGTCGCTTCGTTGTACATTCATGCTGGATAGCGTTATCAAAAAAGCTAAATATAAAAATCTGGCCATCATCGAACGCAGTCTACATAAATAGAAGACTGTTCTACTAAAGTCATGTGACCTGATGCCGTCGCAGAACAAAGTATAATGGCTATGGTTTGGTGGTAGACGACTTTTACGAGGATAGTCATTTTCTGTTTCAATTCTAAGAGAAATTGCTGAGGGGGGGGGTTATAAAATTGATCCAAAAGTGACTGTATTTGGCAATCACGCATATTAACCTACGCGAGCCATTGTTTGGTGTCTACGTCATAACATCTCATAGGAAATAAACGAGGCCAGCTGTATTATCAAACAAAAAAAAGGGGTTGTAAAAAAAATTATCATTTAAAAATATTTAAAACGGATGTATTTTTAAATTAATAATAAAATACACTTAATCGTGAACATTGTACTGTAATGTGTGACGCCACAGGTCACGTGACTTTAGTGGAACGGCCTTCTGTTTACGTAGGCCACGCTCTAGGTTAATATGCGTGATCGCTGAAAATCTTCTTTTGTTAGTCATATAAGTCACATATTTGTCAATGTTGTTCAGAAGAAACTGTTTCACTTTGGCTCTATTTCTTTTGGTTTTCTATTTTATGTTTTTTTTATACTTATCGTTCAACACTTACCAAGGCCAAAAGCCACTCGAGGGTAAGAGTTAAACGATTAATGAGATTTTTACATTGCTAAAATGCAAAGACGTCTACTTGCATTGTTTAAAAAGAAGGTTTTTTGCAAGGACGTCTATGACAGGATCAGACCCTCTGGGTCACAACGTCCCAGAATGTATGGTCTCCCCCAAATCCATAAGCAAGGTGTTCCACTTAGACCTATTTTATCAATGGTTGGTTCAGCACAACATTCTTTGGCTCAGTGGCTTGTGGAAATTCTGCAACCTGTGCGTGAGTTATATACCACGCACTGCATCCCAGATTCTTTTCGGTTCGTTGATTATGTACGTGGGTTGGATTCAAACGCAGAGACGTCTTTTATGTGCTCATTTGATGTCTCTAGTCTCTTTACCAACATACCGTTGGATGAGACTATTCGTATATGTACTGACGCGCTCTATGATGGTCGCCTGACTGCTCCGCGGTTTTCTAAAGAGATTCTTATTGAACTCATTTTAATGTGCACTAAATCCGTGGAGTTTAGTTTTTGTGATATTATATACTGTCAGGTCGACGGGGTTTCAATGGGGAGTCCGTTGGCTCCAACTTTAGCGGATATTTTCGTCGGGTACCATGAATCCGTTATGTTCAATTCTACAACTAAACCCACTGCATATTTCAGATATGTTGACGACACTTTTGCTATTTTCCCATCGCAAAGTGAAGCGTCGATATTTTTTAATAGGTTGAATTCCTTGCACGGGGCTCTTAAGTTCACTATGGAAAGTGAGAAGGACAATTCGCTTCCTTTCTTGGATGTTCTTGTCGAACGTTCAAGGGATGGGGGGCTTCCTCACTACAATTTATAGGAAGCCGACATTTACTGGCCTATATGTGAACTGGTTGTCTTTTGTACCAAAATCACGTAAGGTCGGCTTAATTAATACTTTGGTACATAGAGCCCTGATGATTTGTTCACCTAACAGACTAGACGCCGAACTCGATAAGATCAGGGAAATATTCATCAATAATGGTTATCCTGTTGACCTTATTGATGACTGTATTTTCAAAAAGGTTGCGGATTTTAAATCCCCTAAAAAGTTTGGACCCTTGAAATGCCCGGTTTATTTAAAATTACCGTGGATTGGGGAAAAGAGTAATAGACTTTCCAAACAGATTCGCAGAAGTATTTACGACTGCTATTATTCTGTGTCCTTGCGTTTGGTACATACTACGAGACCTGCTTTTCCGTCTTTTCACAAAGATAGTTTGCCTTACACCCAAAATAGCAATATTGTATATCAATTTAAATGCCAGTGCGATGCTGGTTATGTTGGGCGAACATCCTTGCACCTTTTAACTCGCATGATTTTTGATACCTACAGACACTAGTGTTTCATCCTTCCGGGAATCATCAGTGCAGGGTGACACAATTATTACCGGTCGAGAGAACGAAGCCATCTCTGACTCCGTTAGCAAGGAACAAACCTCACGGCCAATCTCAACCGCGAGAAATATCGTTGAAATTTTAACATTTACTTTTTAAATGTCGTAACATCCGGCCATAGTGATCTAACGATTACAACACTATGATCTATGCATACACACACAGACACACACACACGCACACACACAACTATATACACACACACAGCTATATATATATATATATATATATATATATATATATATATATATATATATATATATATATATATATATATATATATATATATATTGAGTTGGCCATGGTAGGTTTTTTTGCCAATGTTGTCCAACTTAATATCTAATTATGCACTTTTTATCTCTTTTCCATTTGAACTCTCTATTTTTTAAATAAGACCTCATATGTCTTTCTACACAAGAACATTTAATTTCATAGACTGGACTTAACTCCTACTCTTCAACACAAGATTTGTCTACATAAACTTTTCATCACTTCTCCAACCCCGGAAATTTCTTAAAAGATATCGCAAAGGATATCTCATTGAACTCTTCTTGGATTTACTAATAGTCACACCTATTACGACTCTCACTGGATATTTGCAACCAAATTTATTGTATGTTATTGAGTATTCTTTTTCATTTTTCCTATAAACCTTTATTTTTTTCCCAAAAAACTTTTTTCTTGACTGTTTTCACAAATTGAGCTAAACAGCAAAAATAGATATTTATCTATATGCAGTTTTTGCTAACTTTTTCCCCCTCTGACGAGAAGAGCCTATCTTTGAAACTTCATGGAATAAGGAACCTTTCAACTTTTTTTTCGTATTCTTTGTTTGGAATAAAACATTGTAAACTCTATTCTACAATATCTTAACGTTTTCTACTTATATTAGGCTCTATCACTGATATTGAGCCTTTTAAATCTCGATAAGGTTGTTGTTCTATAGATATATATTTCTATATCTATACTTTTACGTTTCCGAATTTGAAAAGTTTTTTATAATTCTTTTTTTTTTTTTTTGCTCATATATATATATATATATATATATATATATATATATATATATATATATATATGCTGTAGAAATATATTTTCTTATAATATATATGAATCCTTATGTAAGAAGTTCAATGTAATTACAGAGCAATATAGAGAATAAATAACAAAAAGTTATATTCGAAAATTCATGATGTTGACCATCTTATTATTTATTCCTTTAATTCAGTTGACATTTACAATTCTTGACTGTATCCGTTTTGTAGCGCAAAATCAATCGCTTAATTGTTATATACATTCAGTGAATCTATTATGCCCTTAACTCATCAGAAAAAATAGCAACAATCAATTCGTCAAAAGGAAATGAAGTGTGATTTGACATGATCAAAATCCGAAAATTGGAAGAGAAGCTGCAAATACCTTTATATTTTTTCATTACGCCATTTTGAATTTTATCAAAGTTATAACTAATTAAAGGAATAAATTATAAGATAGTCAACATCATGAATTTTAGAATATAACTTTTTGTTATTTACTCTTTCTTCCTCTCTCTCTCTCTCTCTCTCTCTCTCTCTCTATATATATATATATATATATATATATATATATGATGTATATATATAGATATATATTCCTGATGAACCGCCCCTTAAGTAAACACTTCATCAAATCTCCACACTAACGTAATGTATTGCAATAACCCTTATCCCTGAGTGGTTTCCGGGCCTTGATAAGTGGTGATCACTGTGTAAAAAAAAAAAATTAATATATATATATATATATATATATATATATATATATATATATATATATATATATATATATTAGTTTTTATCTCACTACTATATATTAAGTTCAATAAAATAATTGATAGAGAATTGTCTCTATAATAATAAATATGTAATATACATGAATTAAAATATCATATTTAAGCGTATCTTCCGACTGGGTAATGTCGGACAGCCTGCTAGTATATATATAATACTAGGATAATATTTTTCAGAGGTAAATCAATCAATCAAGTTTTTACGATGTTAATAATGCAAGAGTGCTCAATATCGAAGTCCAGGAAAATATACTTTTTATTTGTTGTACATAAGCATTAATATGTCACTACACATTCATGGGATGTTTCGATCAGCCATTTACAAGTAACTAGCGAACTCTTCAGGCGATATTGCTTTTACAAAAGTTTAGACGGACTAAACATGGCAAATGAAAAACAAAGTAACAATTAGAAGAAAATATAAAATTCAAGAAAAGCATTTATTGCTCACAAACATGTCATGGTCTATCGCATAGCGATCTTCTTTTTTTTTAATGGAAATTGCTCTAGGCAACGCATGAAGCCACTTGATATAAGGAGCAAAAAAAAAAAAAAAACAATACTACTTCAAGGTCAAAAATTAGCCAACGATAAATTTTAGATCGAATAGATTCTGACCTAGAGTACAGCAATTCTCCCCCTTTGTCAGAAACATTGTTCACTGAATGTGAGGACTTAATATAAAAAAAAAATAAGGGAAGCGAGAGTTATACGTTTTCTGAAAGAAAACATGAGATTTATTTTCTAATCTCACTCGAAACATGTTGTTAGGGATTTTTATTCTCGGGCACCCAAAATCAACAGAGATTCGACCATTTCTGTAATGATCTGGTCCCTGTTGATTGTGGTGTAATGTTGGTTCTGTGCAGTTCTAGGAGGTCCACCCTCCCAGGCTTTGCCTTCTCTCTTTAAGAAGGAGTAAATTTATTTATAATTGCCCGAAGCGCCTTTACCGGGAAATGCCGTCGGGGCTGTCCAAGCACTTTTCGCAAGTCAGAGTGCCCCTCCTCGGGGGCGCCGACTTCTCAATCCAACTTTTCGATCTTGGCGTCACAGTTCTTGCAGTGTGAGGGAGGGAACTAAATACCCTCTAGACATGCTGTTTTAATGTCCCACAATCTTGTTGCTGATTGTTTCTTGGTTATTGCACTATAGTAAAATATATGGCGGGGGTGGGACACAATAATTGATTAAGCGTTGCTATAAAGAGAACTTGTGAGCTTATCAATACAAAAACAGTTTATTTTCTGTGTTTCATTCTCGCTGTGATTGAGGAAAGGGGAACTAAAAACTAAAAGTGATGTATGGATACAGGTAAAGAGAGAAAGAGAGAGAAAAAGAAGAAGAAGAAGAAGAAGAAGAAGAGGGTGCTTTTGACAAAAATGCTACACAGTAGTACAAATCTGACTATTTCACCGAGACGAGATCGGCACAAAATGTGTATTGCCTGTTTCCACGGTAAAATGCATATCACTGACAAAACCAAGCTTTTTCTGCGACCGCGCATGCGTCTGTTTACGTAAGTGAAGAGGGGGGGTAATTATGAGAGAGGGTGAAGAGCATGTGCGTTTGTTTAAGGGAGTTTCTCTATTTATATATAACTAGTGCATTGCCCGGGTGTTTAGAGGTGTGTGTGATCGGGCGGTGGGTGGGGATGGGGGGGGTAATCAACACATAAGAATAAGCGAAGTAAATATTTTAAAATATTAAATAAAAATTAAATCTATAAATATAAAAGCGAAAATGTATGCATGTATGTATGTGTGTGTGTTCGCTTTTTCTGTATGTCTACAAAAGGCTTTTTTTGCAGAGAAGCGGTCGCTTCACAACTTTTTAAAACTTTTTATATCACACATAAATCGTAATATCTCACAGTTAACAACGAAGCTCGCCTGTCTATTTAATTTGCTCGATTTCGGGAAGATAAATATTCAACATTTGTCGTTCGCCGCATGTGGGTTAGTCCTATAACATCTTGGGGGGAGGGGAAGCGTTCAGCAGTAAATGAAACCCCGCAGTCAAACTTGACCTCATTAACTCATTAAAACGGGCACTTGCCAAATCCAAGTAATTAAATAAATTCAAACGTGCTTCCGTTAGCATGTCGCGGTGGGGCAATGGTTAACGTCGTACTTTTTTTTTTTTTCACACTTTAATTTACAACTTTGCCTCAACGGTTCGGGTTCGATCATCATACTTACTTTTTTTAACCCCCCTCCCACCCCCGGAGCTTCCACACACACCTACAAACACCCGGGCAACGCCGGGTACCCCTCGCTAGTATTATATAAACAAAAGTTAAAACTTTAAAAAATCGAAAAAAAAAACACAAAAAAAAT
>NC_136488.1:145464746-145656122 GCF_053919585.1 Euprymna scolopes
AATAACAATAATAATAACGATAACAATAATGATAATAATAATAACAACAATAATAATGATAATAACAACAATAATAATAATAACAATAACAATAATAATAATAATAACAATAATAATAATGATAATGACAACAATAATAATAATAATAATAACAACAACAATAACAATAATAATAACAACAATAATAATAATAACAATAATAAAAATAACAATAATAAAAATATTAGCAATAATAATAATAGCAATAATAATAATAATAACAATAATAATAACAACAATAATAATAATAACAATAATAATTACAATAATAATAATAATAATAACAACAACAATAATAATTATAACAAAAACAATAATAATAAATATAACAACAATAATAATAATAATAATAATAATAATAATAATAATAATAATAATAATAATAGTAATAATAACACATATATATAAACTAATATAAAATTTTCCTAAGAAATTTATTTAAAACTAGCCGTACCCAGCCACACGTTGCTGTGGCTCAGTTTGTTTAAATGAACCCCCTCCCGCAAAAAAGACAAAATTTAAGTTTTCTCTATCTTTTTTTTTTCGTCATAAAAATATCCTGAGAGAGAGAGAGAGAGAGAGAGAGAGAGAGAGAGAGAGAGAGAGAGAGAAGCGGGGGTTGGAAAGAATATATATATATATATATATATATATATATATATATAAGAGCAAATAGTTAATAAAACATGTTAAAAACACTTTGAAAAAGTTAAAAACATATTTAATCTGAAAAGGAAACATTTAATAAGTGGATAGTCCTTAATCCGCGGAGTTTTGAAGAAATACTTTCCTTCTCATTAGAGGGTAGGAATTAGCAAAATGCGGGATCGGATTTTGCATATAAAAGTATTTGATAAAACTGCAATAAGTCAAAGATCTTACTTGATAACAAAAAGTAGAGCAGAGGGAATATGGTGAAGAAAAAGATGATTTCACGTGAATGGATAGTCTGGTGAAAGGCAAATTATCCAATGACGGTAAAATCCAAATCAGCTAATTTAATAAAAAGAACGCAGAAATATAGTCAGTGGGGAAAAATAGGTATCACTGTGACACCAAATTTGAATGCTAGGTTAGCGTTCATTTATTGATGTGAATACCGTTATTCTGAATATAAGAATGGTCAGAGCTCAGCCAATCGCAATGGATGGAATCAAGTAGGGGAGACTTTATCATTTTTGAATCGAAAAATGGAAAGAGTATGTTATGTGTACGTAAACTAGTTGATAGCAGTGCAAGGACAATATCATAGGAAAATATAGAATTTGACCCAGTCTCAACTGGTAGCAGTGGGAGCACTAAATATTGAGAGAGAAAAATAGGAACTTCTTCCTCTGTAGATGTAGCGATTGTGATGTACATCGAATGTAATGTAGCATTTTATTATCACGAGTGAATGTGGCAAAAATGGTAGTCATAAGCTACATAAGATAGTGGCTGTCAGGGTAGGTGTATTTAATTTGTACGTGGCATCTGTTGTTGCAAACCTACGGTACTTTGGCCTGGAGGGGAATTTCTGCAATCAAAATATTATATATCATACATCTAAGTTAATTACAGAGCGAAGTAATGTCTTCATTCCAGATAGGAAGTTAGTGCAAGTCTCAGGGGAAATATTAATTGCCTTGGGGATCATCGCTTCTATATACTTCCCTCAGCCTTATAAATAGATCTTACATTTCTGTGCTCAATCTGTAAAGTATCGTCTCTAAAATGCGACCAATTTTATCACTTATGTTCAAGGAACAGAGATTTTTTCCTTTGGCACCACAAAACCACTAAAGTCTAAATCATTGTAAATTCTTTGTTGGCTGAAGCATCGTTCTGTGCAGTTCTAGGCGATCAAACCTCCCAGACTTTGCCTTCTTACTCTTTGAAAAGGGGTTAGTTTATTGCTAATCGCCTGAGGTGCTGTAATGAAGTCACTGACACTGATGTAGCAGCAGCAATATCTCATGTATGCAAATGACCAAGCCGTGGCGTGAGGTGACGCTCTGGCGGAGGAAGAGGAAAGAAAAAAGAAATAAAGAAGAGAATTAAAAACATGTAAGGAAGAGAGAAAAAAGCAATTGCCAGTGGAGAGAGACTTTTAACCATGTGGCGACATTGTAAGACATTTAAGCATGTGTCGGTGTGAGAGGAATTTTTAAACAGGATGCAATCTTTTAACAAAAAAATTGTCAGACGACCGTATGCCATGGAGCGAACTGCAGACATACCAGCTGGTTGTAATTGTAGTCTGGAAAACTGATAATTAACTCCGAGAGGAAAACAGGGGTGCGACTATATTGTCGCTGGCTATGAAAATATGTGTTAGTGGTTTGGTAATGAAACGACCGTTAATAAATGTTCTTTCTTTCAACTGAATAAAAAAACTCGAGTCAAATTTCTTTTCTTTTGTTTCTTTGCGAGACTTTCGTACACTGTGTTAAAATGTAACGACTATGTTGCATGAAGATTATTTGGAACCGTTTCAAAGGCTGTACCACGTTATAGCGCCCCTACCGGGGAATGCCGATGGGGCTACCCAGGCACTTTTTTAAAGGACAGGGGGCTCTTTCTCTAAGGCGCTGGCTTTTCAACTTCAACTTTCTCGACCCTTGTGTCACATCATCCCGTCGTAGGAGAGGGATAAACGTTGTGAGGAGGGCGCAATAAAGCGTTAGCCATATTTAAGTTAGAGCTATTTTGCACTGAACACCGAAGCAGCTGCACCTACGTTAGCCTCTCCCTCGCCCTGTTTGTCCCGTCACTATACATTCGAGGAACACGACAGGAGGAGGAGGAGGAAGGAAGATGAATACAACCGGAACCGGAATATGCATATATGGAGTATCATGCAATATAAATGAAAAGAGGAAAATACAGATAAGAATGACTGATGTAGCACAGAGCAAAGCAAAAGAAATCGTTAATGATGAATGTATGTTCCGGTCACCATGGAAATTATTGGTTTTCGTTTGTATGATTAGAAAGTTACGCTATATTTAAGCCGGGATTTATAAAAAAAAAAAAAGAAGAAAAAAAAAGAAAGGAAAGATAAAGAAAAAGCGTTTGTATGCCGATGTGTGCACGCGAACGTGTGTGTCTGTGTGCACGCGAACGTGTGTGTGTGTGTGTGTGTGTGTGCACGCGAACGCGTGTATGAAGTCGAAGTTTCAGAAGAAATGTAGCAGCGCGCGCACGCGCGTGTGTGTAAAGTCACAATTTCAGGTGTGAGAAATGCGACAGTGTGTATGCGTGTGTTTGTGCATGTGCAAAGTCAAAGTTTTGAGGAGAAATGCAACAGGTTATATGTGTGTGTGTGCGCGTACCCGCGTATGTGTGTCTGTGAATTCACAGTTTCAGATGTGAGAAATGCGACAGGTTGTATGTGTGTGTGCATGTATGTGTGTGCATGTGTGTGTGTGTGTGTGTGCATGTGTGTGTGTGTGTGTGTGTGTGTGTGTGTGTGTGTGTGTGTGTGTGTGTGTGTGTGTGTGTGTGTTCCCACGCACAGGGTGTGGCTGGAGTCGCACTTGTTTCGATAACTTAACAAACAAAAAAGAAATAAGAGAAAGCAAAATTAAAATGATAAGTTAGGTTCACGTGGCACAGTGGGTAATCACAGGTGCTGATGTAAATGAACAGACGGTCGCTTACGTAAGTATTTCATTCACGTGTAAATACTTACTTATCTCCTCACGAGAGTAAAGTTAAGCACAAAGTCGATTTTTAAGAAGGTGGAGAAAAAAAATCGACCCCCTCGAAAAACGGCATTCTGGATTGGGTCAAAAAATGAAAACTGCCTCAATCAAGAGGAATTTTTTCTCTGGTAGAGGACAGAATAGATAGTACACTTAAAAAAATTTAACAATAATACGAACGGAAGAAGAAGAAGAAGAAGAAGAAGAAGAAGAAGAAGAAGAAGAAGAAGAAGAAGGAGGAGGAGGAGGAGGAGGAGGAGGAGGAGGAGGAGATCGATATTGTCAGCTGCAGAAAACAATGCGATCAAAATAGAACTATTAATACAGAAAACCCATAGGAAAACAGTAAATGTAGACTCTGTGGACAAAGAGACGAAACGATAAGCCACATCATAAGTGAATATAGCAAATGAGCTCGAAAAGAAATGCGAATCAAGCAAACGAATAGACTTTGAACATCCAGACAAATGATATTAGTATAAAGCAGAGAGACATTATAGGAAAATGAAAAATACATAAAACGTTATGGAAGAAAATTACTAAATATGAAAATAATTTTTATTATTTGTATTATTCAGACTACTACTTTAATTTTATTTGTTATTTTCACAAGATTTCGGCCGATATAACTTCCAACCTTTTAAATGGTGCATCGTTTCTATCCGGTCATGACTGACGGAACGAGAACAATCTAGCACTGTTGATAAAATAAAAGGTTCAGTTCAAAATTCCATATAGGTTCCCGAGTTTGACTATTATGTTCTCAAGTTCAAAAACTGCTCCTGAAGAAGATCGGAGATTACATTGGTCTAAACATGAAAATATATGAGTGTCATAGTTTGAATTATCTAAATAAAACTAATTATCAATATGCATCTCAAAAATTCTAAAACATAAAAATACTTTTCAGAAGTCATAATCAGTACATGTTTTGTAGGATAACTAGCAGGCTGTCCGGTATAACCCGGTCATAAAATACGCTTAAATATGATATTTTAATTCATGCAGATTTCATATTTATTATTATAGAGTCAATATTCTATTGATTATTATATTGTGCCCAATATATAGTAGTGATTTAAAAGCAAAAAAAAGATGATTTGAGTGCCATCAGCTAGAATCGAAACTAAAACATATAACCCTTCAGCTTTATTCATTACTGTCTGAACTATGTCCTATCGCATAAAAAACTTTAAAAAATAATATTGTAAAGAGTATAAATGTATATTTGTGCATGTATACAAGAGCACTTGAAATCAAGTTATGCCTGCTAAATTCCAGATTTTTTAAATTTTGATCTCTTAGCAGCTATTTTTACTGGCTAAAAAACAAGTCGAATTTATTCCACAAGTCCAAATCCCTTATATTTCGAGTTTTAAGATCAAAAGTTGACAGAGGAGTTTGGTAAAGACCGTTCTTCGGCTTTATATAAAATATATTGTAACTTTTTCAACAATAAAATAAAAGGTTTTATACATATTTGAAGGTGTTTATATGTGGACTTTTTTCCGCTTCTGTTGTAGTCTCTTTTCATATTTGCTATTTCGTGTCGTGTTTGCTATAGAAATAAGCTTTTTTTCATGAAAGAGAGAACACAACGAGACATTCAATGAATTTCTTCAAAGTTTTATTTGCAGAGAATGAACTTAAGAAAGAGAGACTAATGTTATCTTAGCTAATTATTGACACAACTTTGTAACTTTCTAAAATGAAAGACGCACACAGACAGACCTGAGGTAACATTCCACTCGGATTATTTTACATTGTTAGTGGTGTCTCATTCGCATAGCTTCCATAGAGAGACTGATTTTAAAATCTTTGTTTTCCCAGCTTGAAAAGAATGATGTCATTTGTTATATCACTCAGTTTTGTCTACGGCATTTGACCTGCTGGCCCTTGTCTCAACTTTATGTTACTCATCTCTGGGAACGATTCTGCTTTGCAGATCTGGGTTTTTATTAAGCACTTAGTATAACCCTTGTCAAAATTCACACTAGCTAATTTAATTGCCATTGATGTAGGGACCATAATACATAACAACAACAATAATAATAATAATAATAATAATAATAATAATAATAATAATAATAATTATAATAATAATAATAACAATAATAATAATAATAAATAATAATAATAATATAATAAAATAATAATAATACCGAAAAACTTTGAAAAGAGAATGGGAGAGATTGGAATCAGAGGGATGGCTGAAAAGATACAATAGATAACAGTAATGAAAACGGTTGAAATATTAAGAAAAACTGTTGAATGCGGAGACTAACATTACACATCCTCGAGTGGCCTCTGGGCCTTGATTGACACCCATGTAAAAAAAACAAAAAAAAAACAGACACAATTCAGACATACAGAAAATGCTACAGATGTAAAACACAAAGGTGCATCACATGGAACCAAGAAAACTGAAACTGTATAATTGTAAGTTAACCATCCTGCGCCCTTGGATCCCCCCCCCACTTATTTAAAAAAAAGGTTTTTGTGTATATCACCAAAACCTGACGCCACACAAAATAAGTGAGGAGGGTCAAGGAGGATTGAAAGATCGATGAGAAAAAGGACCAGCCGAACCTCTGCTGGTTGAGTGCAAAGAGGACTAGGACCTTGGAGAGACTTATTGTAACCCAAATTCCAGTGACGACCAATGGTTGCTGCCAATAAGATATTAATGGTAATCGGCTGTTGCAATAATGCAAATTCTTTTGCCAAGGTTAGCGAAAGAAGTGGAGAGCACTGGAAATCTGAGGAGACTTGTTGTCACTCAGACTCTAGAGAACACCACAAGTTGTTCTCAAAGATCATGCTGAATATAAGGTGAGGTCAAAAAGTCAAAATAAGGGAAATGACAGTTATGAAGCTGCTTTATCTATCTTCTTCTATGTATATATCCATATATATAAAAGCGAAAATGTGTGTATGTATGTATATATGTTCGCTTTTTGTGTATGTCTGTAAAAGGCTTTTTTCCAAGAAGCGGTCGGCTCACAACTTCTTAAAACTTTTATATCACATATAAATCATAATATCTACGAGTTAACAATGGAGGTCGCCTGTCTATTTAATTTGCTCGACTTCGAAAAGATAAATATTCAACATTTTTCACTTGCCGCATGTGGATTAGGCTTTTTCGTATAATAAAAGCAACACTAATTCTGGCGGTATTTTTTTCCGGTCGTGATCGCCGGAAATGTCCGAAAGCAATCAGCTTTGATCAATGTGGAAATTTTCCTTATATAAGAAAATTGCTATTCAATTTGGACAATCCCCTTGTTATGTGGAGCTGGTCACCCCCACCCCCCTCATATCTTAGAAAATAAAAATAAAAAAAAGCATTCCCGCAGTAAATAAAATACTCTCCCACAGTCAAAATTGACCTCATTAAGCCATTAAAACGGGCACCTGCCAATTCTAAATACTTAAATAAATTCAAACATGTTTCCGTTAGTATTTCGCGATGGTTAACGTCGCACTTTTTTTTTTTTCGCACTTTAATTTCCATCTTTGCCTCAAGGGTTCGGGTTCGATCCTCATACTTACCTACCTAAACTTTTTTTTTTATTTTAAACCCGCTCCCCTACGGAGTTTTGATTTACCCAAAACCATACACACCTCCACCACTCGGGTAACGCCGGGTACCTAGTATATGTATAAAGGCAAAATGGGCACACACATTTGTGTATGTCCACGAAAACCTTTTTGCGTTGAGGTTCTTGCGTCAGTTAGATTCCAGGAGAAGTTTCCTTATACTTCCTAAATCGTAATATCTCAGATTCGCAAGCAGATATTGTCTCTATCTTTTTTTGATTGAGTTTTAAAAAATTCCCTCCAATCCCGTTGTGTCGGCTGTTTGTTTTCCTTTTTCATATAAAGTGAAACTATTCGAATGCAAACAGCAGCTCAACGGTCTGGTGCCGGCACTGTGCCAAAATGAGATTAGTTCTCGGTCAATGGAGGGGGAAACCTTTCTATACTGAGAAAATTTCATTTTTAAGCAAATTGTGTCACATTTTGTTTTCGTGGGGGAAAAAATATATACCAACAGAAAGCGCCAAGCTTACCTGGCCCTTGGCCAGTTTTTAAAGCAACATTCATTTCTGCACCTGCATGTCGGCTTCTATGATTCTTAAGTTAATTACCAACTCATTTAATTCAATAGTCCCTTTGGCTTAATGGTTAGCGAGGAAGACTAATTACCCTATGTTTTCGAGTTCAATCCCACCTCTTTCTATTGGTCCTGGATATGACCTTAAACTATATCCGATGGTGAGGCCCCAGCTTGCGGGCTCTGGGGAGTGTGGAGCCACCCTTTAATTGCCATTGCTCCCAGGTCCACTCTGACCCAGAGTGGTAGTACCTGTTAGGGTCCCAACTATGGGTTGAATAGAAACTGACTTGCAAAACAACAAATATATTCTATTAAAAAAATTTTCTTCAAAATCACCGGATTCGGCATTAAATAACCTGAAAAGGGTTAATGTGCCGTAAAACAAAACCAACCAACCTCTCTCTATCTTTTTTTATTTTAACCACGTGGAAGCCATTCTTAACATCGCTTCGTCCTTGTGCCAATATCCTCCACCCGGGCAATGCCGGGTACCCCCCTGCTAGTAATGTATAAACGTTGTTGCTTTTCTTGCTGTTTAATCAATATTCAAATAAATTTAAAATTACATTATTCTAAATCTGAATAAAGTTTTATTGAATTTGACGAAAATAATTCAAGACGTTTTGAATTAATTTTGTTTTCTCTAATTCTCCATGAGAAAAAAATAATAATTTGATTATTCATCATGCTGAAATATCCTGAAAGCTAATTAGAAAACAAAAATATAAAATAGATTATGACTTGAATTAACATAGAAATAGACTTTTAAGGATTACACTTCCTTTTTTTTTATGTGTGTGTACGGGGGAGGGGGGTGCGTGTGCGTGTGTGTGTGTGTGGCAAGGGATAGAGGTGAAAGCAAAACAAAATAAAAAAATAACTTGAATGTTTTAATGAATAGGATAAAAAAGACTCATTCGTCTTTTTTTTTTCTCTTTTAATAAAAATATTTTCAAAAGATTTTTTGCTGTTTGTTTTTTACAGCATATCAACCATTTTATGTCAAGATTGGACATATTTTTGAACAAGATTAATTTGTAGATTTATTTTTAATTTTAGTGAAATATTTGCTACCTACAGCATCCAATTTTTATTTTTTTTTGCTATCGAAAGCAATCAATTTATATTTTTTGCTACCTACTGCACCCAATTTATATTTTTTGCTACCTACTGCACCCAATTTTTATTTTTTGCTACCTACAACACCTAATCTTTATGTTTTGGTACTTACAATATCCAATTCTTAATTTTTGCTACCGACAGCATCCAATTTTTATTTTTTGTTACCTACAACACCTAATCTTTATGTTTTGGTACTTACAATATCCAATTCTTAATTTTTGCTACCGACAGCATCCAATTTTTATTTTTGCTACCTACAACACACAAGTTTTATTTTTTGCTACCTACAACACCTAATCTTTATGTTTTGGTACTTACAGTATCCAATTCTTAATTTTTGTTACCGACAGCATCCAATTTTTATTTTTTGCTACCTACAACACCTAATCTTTATGTTTTGGTACTTACAGTATCCAATTCTTAATTTTTGCTACCGACAGCATCCAATTTTTATTTTTTGCTACCTACAACACCTAATCTTTATGTTTTGGTACTTACAATATCCAATTCTTAATTTTTGCTACCGACAGCATCCAATTTTTATTTTTGCTACCTACAACACACAAGTTTTATTTTTTTCTGCCTACATCATCCAATTTTTATTTTTTGCTACCTGCAGCATCCAATTTTTGTTTTTTTCTGCCTACATCATCCAATTTTTATTTTTTGCTACCTACAGCATACAATTTTAATTTTGTTCTCCTTTCAGCATCCAATTTTTATTTTTTGTATATCTACAGCATACAACTTTTCTTTTCTGCTTCCTAACGCTTCAAATTCATATTTTTTGCTACCTACAGCATCCAATTAATATTTTTTGCTACCTATAGCATCCAATTCATATTTTTTGTTCTACCTATAGCATACAATTTTTTTTCTGCTTCCTACAGCATTCAATTCATATTTTTTGCAACTATGGCATCTAATTTTAGTTTTTTTTTCTTACCTACAGTATCCAATTTTCATTTTTTACTACCTACAGCAACCAATTTTCATTTTTTTCAACCTACAGCATCCAATTTATATTTTCCTACCAACAGCATCCAATTTTTATTTTTTGCTACTTACAGCATCTAAATATTTTTTTATTCTGCTTTGTAAAGCACCCAATTCATATTTTTTGCTACCTACAGCATGCAATTTTTGTTTTTGCTACCTATAGCATCCAATTTCATTTTTGCTACATGGAGCATCCAATTTTTATTTTTTTGCTACCTGCAGCATCTAATTTTTTTTAATTTTTAAAGTTTACATAATAATCCAAAATTTTTTAAACAATTGTCAGTATTTTATTTAGTTCAGGTATTTTATTTTATTGACAAAAGAAAATATACACTTTTTGCATAGAATGTAAAACAAAAAATATTCCAATTACTTTATAAAATAACTAGAAAAGTACCTTAAAATGGATAAACTTAATTTCCGCCATGATGATGATGATGTTTCAATGTTCTGCGAGTGTTTCAGACTCTGGGGTGAGCAACACAAGGCAACATATCACTCCTGAACTCCATGCAGTCTGATCCAAGGTTTTTGTATCTCATGACTATAGATCAAATTTAATGCAAATCTTAAATATACAGACACATATAGTTTTATTACAATAGAAAACTGCGAGCATGAAAAGTAATATGGTTAAGCTTAAACATGGAAAAGTAAAGGACTAGTTGTTAAAACTGGAAAAGAAAAGGATCAGATAGTCTAGTAAAAAATATAATAAGTTTATAACTTAAAATATTGCAGCATTAAGAATTGATCATATAATGTTATAAATTGAATTTAAAAAAAATTCTTAATGCTGCAATATTTTAAGTTATGAATTTATTGTATTTCTTACTAAAACATCTTGTCCTTTTCTTTTCCAGTTTTAACAACTAGTCCTTTACTTTTCCACGTTTAAGCTTAACCATATTACTTTTCATGCTCGCATTTTTCTATTGTAATCCATGATTTTTCCAGGCTTCCAATAAATTCAGTTGTTCTTTGTTTATTTTTTTGCCCCCATAAACACATATGTAATAACAATGTACGGCGCTCGTCTGCTTTCAATAAAATCCCCCCAATTATCTCCCTTTCATGTTTTCATTCTCTCTGTTTCACTTGTTACTTCTCTTTTCGAATTAGTAGCAACAGTAGTCACTGAAGCGACGTGGTTGCTATGGAAACTAGTTATAAAAAGCGTCGCTCACCTTACATATTTTTACGATTTTGAACACCAGAAAATTCATCATAACTTTTGTTTTACTGAACGAAAATTGAAAATGTTTTTTTCACAATATAGCTGAGAAGGTGATCTATAAACTAATGATTGTTTGAAATTTGGTCGAAAAATGAGTGAGCGGTGAAGCTTTAAATCAGTTCTAAATGACTAAAACTGCCACTTAACCATATATTCAACCACTACCGTGTTTGAATGATTCATAACATGTAGACAAAAATACTTGTAAAGTTTTCTGAACGAATCAAACATTATATCACGTTTCAAACATTTTAAATGGTTTCTATATTTAAAACATTATGCCTTATCCTTGCTTTAAACAAACTCACAGCGCGGGTCATTAATCATCCATTGTATTATCAGATGGTCCTTAACGTTGTAACAGACGAGCAAATTATATAATATACCTTTATGGCACTATTGTTTGCCGGTTTATAATATATACCTGATTCGTGAAAGAATCGTTGAAACCAATACCTATTAACCGAATCAAGCGGGTCAAAATTTCGAGCCATGTTGATTCATATGAATTTTTTTTTTTTTTTTTTTTTATTATCGTGATACAAACGTAATTATGGATACTTGCTTATGACCTTCAGATTAGACAATCTCCTACATTTTTATTTTTATTTTTTTAAGAATACACAATAAAGATAAGCTATTATCTTGAGGAATATAAGGGATTCAATTCGGTATTGTTTTGCAACCATCTGTTAAAAAAAAAAAAAGAAGAAGAAGGCGAAGGAGAATATTTTCTGACTCATCCATTAAATTAAGCACATGTTGCGAGTATCAGCAAGAGCATTGTTTAATTTTTGTTTTTTTTTACAAGGGAGTCACCACTTATCAAGGCCCAAAGGCCACTCGAGGATAAGGGTTAATGAATATAAGACGGTAGTTTAGTAATCGTTAATGTTGCAGATTAGGTAGAAGTTGGATTACGAGGTGCCTTAAATAAGTTTCCAGACTTGTGTTTTTGCATGGGCACTTTTATTGATAGTACACACATTAAACTCTAGTCCCCTTCAAAGTAATCTTCTTCGGCTGCAATGCACTTGTTATACCGTTCCAACAACTCCTCGAAGGCCCGATGGAAGTCCACTTGTATGAGCATGTCAATGACCCTTGTCACAGCCTCTTTCATCTCCTAAGTTGTCATATAACGACTACCTCTAAGGTTTTCCTTGAGCTTAGGGAATAACCAAAAGTCACACGGGCAAGGCCTGTAATGTAGGGAGAGTGAGGAGCTGTCTTGATTCCTGTCTAAGTCAAATAGTCTGTGACAAGGATGGAGTTCTCTGAACATTCTTGGGACAAACTTTGCACAAATCTTCCGCACTTTTGATTCGTCGCCAATAATTTTCTACAGTTCCCACACTGACATCAAACTGTGCACTTATTGTCTCTATAGACACACAACGCTTCTTATCCATTAAATTCTTTATTCGGCAAATCAACTGGTGTTCTAACTTCCTGAAACAAAAATGTAGTAGGCAAAAAAAATAAATGTTCTGTCAGCAACAGTACAACTTCAAAATAGTCAATATCGCCCACCTCCAGAAGAGAGGGAATTCCTGTCCGTGATAACCGTGGTAAAAGAAGACACACTCCAATCGCCAGAAACACCCACACACACAATTTGCAGGACACTGCCGACTCGTCTCTAGCCTCCTGCTTTTATAGTGGCCGGGAATTATCCATTTGCATAATCACATGAGAAAGAAACGTGATTTTCCGAGAGTTGCATGGGGTAAACGCTAATAAAAACCCCCGGACGCCATCTTGGAATTCTCTTTTTCCCCCCAACCGGTGACACAACAGACGTATCCGAGGTAAGCTCTTTTTCCCCTCATTTTAGTTATTGCTACTTCTGCTACACTTCCTTACTTCTCCCACACCTTATCATCCCTTAGAATCCCTGCCGTCCTTGAATCTTTTATGACACTCAAAAACTAATGCTCGATTCATGCAAGATGGTCCAAAAGCAGTCTGAAGCATTCCATACATTTCCGTGGCATTTTTTCCAAGTTTAAAACAGAATTTTATTGCATATCGTTCTTCTAAAATGTCCTCACGTTAAGATTGCATTTTTGAAATTCACCAGCTGTGACAACCAGGCTTTAGTAGGGTGCATTCCAATTCCTGCTGCAGCTGTTCATTTGAACCTGAAATCATAAAAATTGGCCAGTAATCTCATAAGATCTATAGCAATAACATACTGAATTTTCAAGTCCTACGTAAATAACTTTTAGTTGACCCATCCTCTTAAATAACTAAGCCATACCCAAATTCCATTATTACTGATCATCACGGAGTTGTCTGACGAACCAAAAAACACTTATTAATTCTTATTCTTGAGTGGCCTCCCGGCCTTGATAAATGGTGACTTTGAAGTTAAAAAAAATCAACTTCTGCTAAATATAGGATGCCTTCCTCCAAATGATGCCACTCATGGAATCGTCTTATATATATGAGGTGCCTCCAATAAATTTTCAGACTTTTTTCCTGTGGGAACCTTTATTGATAGTATATGCATGAAACTCTAGTCTCCTTCAAAGTAATCTCCTCCGGCTGCAATGCACTTCTTGTACCGTTCCAACAACTGTTGGAAAGCCCTATGGAAGTCCTCTTGTGTGAGCGTGTCAATGACCCTTGTCACAGCCTCTTTCATCTCCTCAATTGTCTCATAATGACAGTCTCTAAGGTTTTCCTTGAGCTTAGGGAATAATCAAACATCACAGGGAGCAAGGTTTGGACTATAGAGAAGGTGAGGAACTCCCTTCATTCCCATCTTGATCAAATAATCTAATATTCTCTGAGCACCCTTAGGACAAATTTTGTGCAAATCTTCCGCATCTTCAGTTCCTTGCAAATAATTGTGTGTACAGTTCTCACACTGACATCAAACTGTGCACTTCTTGTCTCTATAGACACATGACAGTCCTATCCATAAAATTCTTTATTTGGCCAATCAATTCTGGTGTTCTTACTTCCTTACTTCTACCACACCTCTCATCATCCCTCATAGACTCTCTGCTTTCCTTGAATCTCTTATGCTAGTCAAAAACTAATGCTCAATCCATGCAAGATGGTCCAAAATCAGTCTAAAGCATTCCATACTTTTCTGTGGCATTTTTTTCCAAGTTTAAAACAGAATTTTATTGCATATCCGTTCTTCTAAAGTGTCCTCGCGACCAAATTGCATTTTTGAAATTCACCAACTGTGACAATCAGGCTTTAGTAGGATGTATTCCAATTCCTGCTGTAGCTGTTCATTTGAACCTGAAACCATACAAATTGGTCAGTTATCTCATAAGATATATAGCAATAACATGCTGAATTTTCAAGAGTATACGACAATTTTAAATGCCTGTACAAAAACATCTGGAAACTTTTTGAAAACATCTCGTATTTAAGGGCACGGCTCAACAAGAACTTGTTTACATCAGACTTGAAATCTACTATATTGTTATCAGCCGAGAAGCAGGTCAGTGGAACAGTGTTAAATTCTTATGGAAAATCTGAATGAACTCCAGAAGGCTCACATGAAAAACTACGCAAATCTAAGACAATAAAAATGTATTTAAGAGACTAGAACAGGGTTCTCTAAATTACGGCCCGCAGACCAGATCCGGCCCACCAATATCTTTAATCCGGCCTGTGAAGTTCTTATGGAAAACGTAAAAATATTGATGAAAAATTTTTTAAATGGGAATATGTGAAAATAGTGTGGTGTTTTTTTTTTTTTTTTTTTTTTTTTTTTTTTTTTTTCAGGAATGATTAAAAAAATGAAGTTTTGGAGAACCAGTTTTGTTAAAAAAAAAAAAAAAAATTAAAAAAATAAGCTTATGAGTAAAACACATCCAGGTCATTTTTTTTTTTTTTTTTTTGCTCGTGTAGCTTTAAAAAAGTCAGCAATGTGGCTCTCCATTCGAAAACTTTGGAGGCCCCTGTAGATTAGGTCCTAAATAGTAGCTCCTTACGCCTAATTGCCTTGTTTGGGGTGAATAACAGTAAAGGGAAAATTGGTTTTGTTTTCTTTAGGTTTTAATTTCTATGGGCCTTTTATTTGGTTCACGAATTTTATTCGTTTAATTAAAGGAAATAAACACTTTTCTTACACAGGAAGTAAAACAAATCCATTTAGTGATTCTGCAGAATCGTCAACAAAGCAAAAAATAAACGAAAAAAAATATATATATACAACAAATAAACGTTACCAAAGGCAAGCTAAGTTACTCTTCCACCTACCTGGATAATTTTTTGTCAGTGTGTTTTAACTTATTTAAAAAAAAAATTTTTTTTTTTTTCAATTAAAAATAAACGCAGTGTAAAGCTTATCAAATTAGAATGGTGGTCCCATTCGATCCATAGTAGTCGAGCCTCGATAATCGCTCAAAAATCGAAAATCAAACAAAACACTCACAGAACATTATATTTTCCCACGACTGATGACATTTATTGAATGGGTCTTTATCAATATTTTTTTTTTTTTAATGTTCGAGTTTTGAGCAAATATTGACGCTCGACTATAGCTCTAATGAGATCGTTATTTTGTTTTGCGTTCTAACTCCACAGGCTTTAAATTTTGGTTTTAAGTAAAAAGAAAACACTTTAAAATAAAAACACTTTAAAATAAAAAAAATATATATATATTCAGGTAGGTTGGAAAGTATCTTTCTTGCCTTTGGTAATATTTATTTGTGTCATTTTTGTTATTTCAACCCTTTTTTTTTTTTTTGGCTTTGTTGGCTATTCTGAATGATACATATTGTATTCTGGAAAATCACCAAACATCTAAATTGCTTTATCAGTTAACTATAAGAATACCCGTCCTCGGACTGGTAAAATTAATTCCCTGAACAGAACAGTTGTTTTGGCCCACTTCTGTGTCTTCTTACGAAGATTTAAAATCAAAATATATCGATACTAAACATTTGTGTCTAGAATTCTTATTTCAACTTTGATCAAAATACGTGACAGGATTTGGATTCTAGCAAATGTCTCAAATTTAAAGCTTAAGATGTCTTAAGAGATTTAAATTCATGGAATCTTGTTTAATTGGTGGCTAATGACTAGGGCTGTGACAAAAGAATATTCTTTTCATTGTTTTGACTCTCGAGTATATATCCGCCACAGTTAATCAATCGAGAACCACATCACTCTATATAAAAACATATAAGATATTAACTGATATATACTCGAGAGAGTCAAAATAATGAAAAGAATATTCTCTTGTCATAGCCCTACTAATGAATATGAATCAAATTCAATGCAATTGTAAAATATTTGAATTTTTAAATGGGATGTTGTACCCATTATTGTGCTAAAAAAAATTTTTAAATAATCCAAAGAAACTGAGATTTGGGAAATATTTATTAATTGATGTCTAATACCTATTGTTAAAATTTCATAAAACCTGGAGATATCTGAATTTTCACAAAGGATTTCTACTCCATTTTTACCCTCTTTACATAAATGAAACTACATATAGTCCACGCTGAGACCTCTCATGCATAGAGCACTTTGCTCCAAGATTCATAATGATCGGTTAATTAGTTTAAGAGTGAATCCTTTACAAACAAATATGTAAGCATATACATATACCTAACTTTATACAGGGAATGTTATTTTATGACAACACTTCCACAAAAAAATAATTCCCTACATTAAGTAAATTATACACGGTAATTCGTTAGTATTAAAAATGATTCAATTACCTGATGCTGTTTATAACTTCTTGCAGGTTTCTCTTTTCTGAAAATGATTTACGTTAGTGTTGTTTTTAGCCTTATTATGCAGTTTGTTTCAAAGGTATATCAGTAGAGGGGTGAGGGGAATCTAATTGCATGGTAGATTTAGTTTTTAAGATCTTCCTTGTCAACGAACAACGTTTCTTTTCTGAAACTATTTCGGCATCACTGCGCTAGGCAGTGCTGTTCTCGGGACACATTCTCGTGCCCGGAACACCTGACGAGCTTGTTGGGTAGCGTTCTGTCCGCACCCCCACTTGGTCTGTCTTTCTCTGCTCTCCCCCCTCACGGGGGGATCCGAGCTGATAATTTACGACCTTCTCGCGAGAGAGGGTCGGAAACACTTTCTCTCTTCCCTGCACTAACTTCCCACTCCCTCTCTCAGTTCTATCTCCCCTCTTGCCGCCTTTGGCGCCACTTCTTTTTGGCGCCAAAGTCGGCTCCCCACTTCGGACGCCGACTCCACGTCAGTCATTTTGGCGATTTTTAATACAGGGAAGAGAGCTTTTTTTTTAAAAAATGGACACCCCCAGCCCGGGGGCACCAATACAGATACCCCCAGCCAGGGGGCTACCATAGGAAAAACTGCTTCCCAAGAGGACGACTCCCCAACAGGGGGAGCAAAAAGCAACGGGGCATACCGCCCGGATAATAAATTGAAGGACGCCCCCCAAAAGGGAGATAACTCACAAGCAGCTCCCCAAGAGAGCAACTTTCCGACCCAGGGAGCACAGGTAATGGTGGACAAGGGAACGAGGAACGTTTCAAGTGAACCCCACTCAGTTGCACCTCTTGCTTCTCAATCCTCGTTGGCCAAAGATGACCCCCTCCAATCCTGCTCCTCACGAGGGCAAACGCCCAGCAGAAGTGGAAAAGAAATCAAGGGACGAGGAGACAATGGACGTCGCGGGTGGACCACAGCCGATGGAACCCCCGGCTCCTCAGTCCACTACACCATCACCCAAATGTAGCACTCCAACTCCCCAAGAGGACAACCCCCTCACGGAAAAGGGGGAAAATGATGAGGATGGAGTAGCTAGAAGGACTACAGCGTTAATCAATGAAGCGATAGCGTCTTTAAAGATCCTCGGTAGGGTGACCAAAGTTCCAGCCTGCTTAAACGCTCCCCAAGAGACCAAGCTCCAACCAGCCACCCCTCCAGAAAGGGAGATACCCAGCAACAAAAGCCTGACAAAGAACACTGGAGCAAAGGCAACCGCCATAAGTGGTGGAGCACAACAGGTAGCACCCAGGAGCCAACAATCCCCTCCCAGGAAGAAAAATAAAAAGACCCAGGAGGCAGGGACCGGTAGATTTGCAACTTTCAACACCGATTGGCCGGCTCTCATCCCACTGGGCAAACCACCAAACCCCAGTCAGCAGAAGCAACAACAGCAACACCCAAGCCAGACAAAACTGTCCTGGACCCGCATTGCCAGTAATGAAGACACTGAATGGGGTCCACAAACCCAAATGTCCCCTCAGGAATACCGGAACCTTTCCGAGTCCACTTACAAGGACCTCACGGAAGGGAACGTAATAAAACCCCTTCCAGGCACCGCAGAGGACCTTAAGAAGAGGATAGTGTTCTTCATCACCTCGGACACAAAGAAAAGAGGCCTCACAGGAGTAGACAAGGACAGCATGGTGGACCTCCTCCTAGATCTGAAGATCCCAGCAAAATACATATGCAGGAGGAGCTACGCAATGTGGGACGTCCTGCTCCCAACCCAAAGAGAGGCCGAAGAGACAGCCAATAGGACAAATCTGTGCTGGAAAAACATCAAACTCCAGCCAGAAAACCTTAGCCAAATAGTCACCAATGTCGCCATGCTGAACGTCCCCTGTCTCCTGGGAGCAAAGCAACTAGGAGCGGTCTTCAGCCAGTACGGGGATGTGGTGTCCATGGCCCCAATAAGCAAGAATAGGGACGTCCTGACTGGAGACTACAGACTTCAGATGTGCCTCGACAAAGCTGGCTTCAACCAAATACCAGCAACACAGAGGTGCGAGGAGGTGACAATGTCCGTCATAGTAGAGGGACGGAGACCACACTGCTGGCACTGTCAGGAGAAGGGACACATGGCCAAGGATTGCCCCAAAAGAAATCCGACCAAAGCCCCTACAGCTGCTGACAAGCCTTGTGCCCCAGAGAAAACAACCAAGCCAGTGGACCCATCCCCCAGCATTGGATGGGTCACAGTGACTCGAAAGGGGAAAACAAAGTCCTCCAATTCCAGCCAGCAAGCGAACAAAAAACAAGCGCCGCAGCAACAACAACAGCCGCTGCAGCCAATTCCAGACAAGTGACCAGAACACATTGTCCAGCAAGCGCCGCAGCCAAAGACGTCACAACCCAAGCAGTAGCAACCGCAGCAGAAGGAAAAGAATCATCAACAACAAGAGGAGCAGAACAAACCAGCCCAGGAACAACGACTGGCCCCCGAATGAACTGAATCGGGGACCAAGTGAAGGAAGGACTGCTCCTCAGAAGATGAGTCTGCCAGCAAGAGGGAGGGAAAACAAACTCTCCCACTCCCCGGTCCATTCGAGGAACAAAAGAGAAAGAAAAAGAAAATTAAAAAGATGGAAGGGGAAGAAAAAGTGGCCCCGACCCCCTGTGAGCTTACACCATCCCAAACAGCAACAACAACAAAATTCACCCCCACCCCCAAACAAGACACCACACCAAAACCAAACACTGCACCAACCATCACACCAACACCCAACACAACACCAACACCACACACCACACACCACACACACCACACACACCACACCAACACCGTACACCACACCAACATCTGACACTGCACCAACACACACCCCTACACCAATGCAAACTGAACCACCACCCCAAAGAGAAAAAGAAACAAATGAACCCGGGAGGGAGGGGTCGCTCTGCCTCTTGAGGTCCGACTAAAACACAAGAACTAACGAATTGACCCACTAACGGTGGCAACGGCCTTCTCACATCGTCAGAGGAAGACTTTAAAGCCACTGCTGGATTGCCAACAGATAGAGGGGAAAGATGTTAACATCCCCTCAAATTTCCCGGATGCCCCGCTCCTAATAACTTTCGTTAGAACTCCAGAGGCTTGCAAGAGCAACTTGTGGTCACTTCTGGAGGCAGCAGAAGGAGCCTCTCCGGTAATGGAACTATTTAAAAAAAGCGACTCTTCCCTTGACGAACTGTCAAAACAATGCAAGGGAAGGGTCCCAGTGTAGGTTCATCCATCTCTCTACAGGGCCTTAAAATTGACCTTTCCCCTAGACGTTGGCAGCATTGTGAGAGAAGGCCAGGACCTGAAAAACCTGACCTCCTTGAGCATCGCATACAGCGTCGGCATCCTTACGCCGACCGACTTTGGAGCCAAGTACGACACACCCTAAAGGTAGGTACCATGTCTTTAAATTTAGCCAGTTTGAATGCAAGGGGCTTGAGATCACCGGGCCGGGCGGCTCGCCTCCGGCATAACCTCTTGTCCCTGTGAGTGGGTGTTGCTGCGATCCAGGAGACGCATTTTGTTTCTTCTGTGGACTGTCAGGTGCCGAACCGAGATTTTGAAGTTTTCTCAGCGCGGGGAAGGGGAGTCTCCTTGCTAGTGAAGCGAACTCTGTCCGCGACGGTCGACGTTGTTCATAGAGATACGGTGGGCAGGCTGGTCGTGGTCGATGTTGCCGTAAAAGATTCTGTGTTTCGGGTAGTTGCGGTTCATGCACCCAGCACCGCTCCTGAGAGGGTCTCATTCTTCAGTCAGCTTGACGCATTTGTAGATTGTCGGAAGCAGGTAGTGCTAATGGGGGATTGGAACGCCATCTTAGACCCAGATTTAGATAAAGTAGGAGGCGAAGCTAGAGGGTTGGAAAGATGTGAGCCCAGCCTGGCTGACCTGATGGCTAGATGCGATCTGGTCAACAGGTTTCGGGTCGAGCATCCAGGACGGGAGATGTGGACGTGGACCAATAGCGTTCCTTCCTATCCGAATACCTATTTGGACAGTATACTAGTAAGAAGAGGCGAAATAGATTTCCTATCTTGCCCCACGTTCACTTGGTTAGGTCAGTCAGACCATAAACTAGTTATGGTCCGGCTGAAGCTAGGAAATAGGCCTAAGTTAGCAGGGTACTGGAAGTTAAACACTTCCCTTCTGGAGATACAAGACTTCCGAGACCAGTTAGGAGAATTAATTAAAAAGGCTCTAGTGGGGGCGGTTACCGGGAGTAAGTGGTGGTTAGGTCTAAAAGCCAACATTAGAAGCTTCTCTGTCAAGTATGCTCAGCGCCTCGCACTAGATAAGTCCAAGACGAAGAAGAAGCTAGAGCAGAAACTAGCCCAGGCTACGGGGGAGGGTGATAGGGTTAGTCAGGAACTAGCTAAGCAGGATCTTCTGCACAAGACTAGCGGGCGCTATGAAGGTCAAGTAGTCAGAGCTAGGCTTAGAAAGATAGGCAATGAAGCAGTCAACTCTGACACTGTTGCGTTTCGTGAGATTTCTAGGCGTGGCTCAGACAAATACATTGAAAAAGTTAGACATCCGTATGGATGCACCCTTGAATCGACTCGGGAGATCTGCGAGGGGTTTCGAGAACATTTCGAGGAGCGTTTTACGCAGCAGCCCGATCTTCCGGTCCTTGAGTTTAGCGACTATTTGGCCGACTCTTCCCGTCTTGACGCAGCTAGAGTGGCTGGTTGCGAGGGCCGGGTGACGGAGCGGGAGGTCTTTACTGCGCTGAAGCAGGTCAGCTGTGACAGATCGCCGGGACTCGATGGTCTGCCATACGAACTGTATTTGAGGCTGTCGCCCATGTTTCTACCTCTTCTGACGGATGTTTTCAACCATTGGTTTTCTCAGGGATCCATCCCAGGGCAGGTAACCAAGGGAGCGATCACATTGCTGAGGAAAGGTGATGGGCATGGTGGGGAAAAGTTAGACGACTACAGACCCATAACTCTGCTTAACACAGAGTTGAAGATTTTGGCCAAGGTCCTGTCGAATCGGCTGCAGGTTGTTATCGAAGAGTTGATTGAACCGGAACAGAACTACGCTGTGAAGGGGAGATCGATTCAGAACAACTTGCACCTGATCCGCGTGATCCTAGAGGGGGGAATAGATGACGACACGGAAGCAGTGCTGATCAACTTAGATCAGTCCAAAGCGTTCGATAGGGTCGACCATCGTTTCCTGGTCTTAGAGGCCGCCGGTTTTAAACCGGACTTCTGCAAGTGGATCTCCGTGATGTATCGACAGCCCATGGCTGTCGTGCAAGTTAACGGAAAGCGCTCAAAACCCTTTGTTATCTCTCGGTCGGTTCGTCAGGGTTGTCCGCTGTCGCCCCTGCTTTACGTCCTGGCCTTGGAGCCTCTGCTCCGCAAGCTGAGAGGTGGGGAGGCAAATTTGGCCCTGCACGGAATGGCTCTGCCTGGCGGCTCAGGTATCCGCATTCGCCGATGATGTCACGGTCTTTGTGTCAAGCTTCAGAGACATTGAGATCGTGTCGGAGGTGCTTGCACAGTACAAAAGAATCATGGGAGCCAAGATAAACCGCAGCAAGTCTTGTCCTCACTCCTTTGGGACAGAGGAAGACACTAGGTAAGCAGACAGGTCTGTATTCAACGTCCGTGTGAGGGAGGTTTGGGAATGCCGGACTTGAGGTGTCATCGAGATGCCGAGAGGCTGGCCTTCCTTAGCCACTACCTTCAAGACAATCAACCGTGGCACCCCATGATCACTGCCACCTTTTCTGACCTCATTCTCGACCCCGTTATTGAGAGTCGTCGCAGGCCGCGGGGAGATTCAGCCTTCGTAAAAGAGTGCCGAGCCGCGCTAAAACGACTACCAGGGTCCAGCGACCTTGTGACTGCCACCCGTAAGGAACTCCACAGGGATCTAGTGAGGAGGGCCGCTGACGATTCGCTATGTGCCCGTTTGGGTTGGTAGCAGAGTGAGATCCGCTCCGCGTGGAGCTGGGCGCCATGTTCAAGTCATCTGAACAATTCAGAGTTCTCTCTCACCTGGCGATTGGCCTGAAATGCACTTCCCCTCAACAATATACAATGCAGTTCTGGTTTTTTGGAGTTGCCTGCCTGTCCCCGTTGCGGGACGACGGCCGCAGAAACAACTGATCACGCATTTTTCGATTGCCGCGAACTCTGCCAGTACTGGTCGTATGTTGGCGAGGTGACAGCTCACATCAACCCCGAGCATCCTTGCCCGATTACTGTATCAAATGTAGTGGACAACGTGAGGCCGCTGTGGGACTGGGAGAGACAAATGGTCTACATCGCGATCCTGGCCGTGGCGAGAATGGTGATTTGGACGTCAAGACTGCAAGATGGGCGAGGGGTGCTGCCTTTTTCTGATCATGATCTGATCGCTTTCTTTAAACACCAATTATGAGTAAAGATCAGATGTGACAGAAGAAGGCTGCATCACGTGGCTTTTGAAAGAAGATGGATACAGTTAGCAAGGCTGTGTGTACGAAGAGGGGCCAAATTTGAATACGTGTTTCCCGCCTAGGTGTCGAGCACTTAGTTCTAGGGTTTCTGTCGAACCCCCGCCCCTTTCCAATTCTACTTCCTTCAGCCTCTCAACCAGCCGAATAAATCTTGTTTCCCTTATTAGAAAGTCTCCAAGATCCCCAGCCTCCAAAAACAACATTTTTTTCTTTTGCTCGCCCTTCCTCTCGAAATTCATCCCAGCTTGGAGGAAATTAAATCAAGCACTACCCCCCCCCCCCGCCCTCACCGCCAATTTTTTCTTTTCTCCCCTATTTAGGACACAACCTCTCTCCCCTCCATTTAGAAGCTGCTCGTGAAACCCTGGTCCCTTTACAAACCAGAGTGAAACGAATGGTCTAGCATTTCAGATAGGGTTGGGAGGGCCTTACTAACCGGGGGGGGGGGGGTCCCCAAGTCCCTCAACACAAATGAAATTTTATTAAGATTGTTATCTTTTTTGTAATTTTTGATATAAATAAAAAATGTTTTAAAATTGGGCTTAAGTAGGCACCACCTCTCCCACCACACACACATAAATACAAATTTAAAGGGGTAACCATGATAAAAGAGGCTGGCCGAGAGAAAAATCATTTAAAATTTACAATAGAGACGAGATGAATCAACCAACCTCACTATCACCCCTTCTTTTTGAGTTGGCCTTGTGCCTAAGTTTTTTGTTCATTTTCCCAATTGTTTTTTTTTTTTTCCGGTGAATAAAAAATTTAATATCTCAAAGTGTAGTATCTGTTCTTCAGAGGATGCACTTCAATTTCTTGTTCTCTGTCAGTGGAGGGAAGGTCCTTCACGACTGAGACAATTTTTATTTTTGTTCCTTTTCTTCACATTAAAAAACGACCCTGGTGTCTAACTCTGTCCCGTGGGGAGACATTGTAAATAGGAACTGTTCACCCGTGTAATTCTATACCCCAGAGGCTGCTTTTCAACTGACTACAGCATGGTCGTTTTCAAGTCCAGTGTAAACAGGTTCTTGTTGAATCGTCAATTTAAATAATCAAATTTCACCCCAATTTCCATTATTACCAACTATTACTGTATTGTCTTACGGATCAAAGTATTGATGGTAACTTCTGCCTAATGAAGCAAGCATTGGCGTTCTGCATCTAATTTGCAATGTCTGCTGTGGCTATAAAGTCGAAGCTGAAGTTGCCTCTCAGGGTGCAGGCTTGGGTGGGTGATAAGGAGACCTAGGTTAGCTCAGTTACCAGGGATCTCCTCCATATGGTGTGGCAGACAAAATCTGACGGAAAGACAAGCCAATATGATCGGAGCCAGCACAACTGGAGGAGTTATTTTTTAATTTTTTTTTTTACATAGGCATAACCACTTATCAAGGCTCAGAGACCACTCGGGGATAAGGGTTAAGAGTGTGCAGTAGTCAACTGGACAATACAGTAATCGTTAGTAATGGAAATTCAGTAAATTTGTTAACTTAAGTGGAACGGCTCATCAAGAACTTTACGTTGGACTTGAAGACAACCATATTGTAGTCAACTGCAAAGCAGGAAAATGGAAGACAATTCCATAGGCGTGCAGTTCTAAGAAAGAAGCTTTGTTCATGGAATCTACGTTTAGGTTTAAGCACAGATAAAGAGTGGGGGGAATTATTGATAGTGTTTCAGCTAGACGAGTGTTTCTTGTGAAAGTTTGTCGAGGGGGGACCATAGATTGAATCTCAGTTGAGCACTTTCCATGAAAATAATGATAAAGCAGAGATAAACTCGCAACATCTCTTCTGTGAGATAGAGGTTGCAAGGAAGAGAAAAGGACATCTCCTACGAGGCTACGAAGTCTATTCTGAACTCTATCAAGGTAGGACAAGTCCCTTCTAGCAGCTTCTGTCCAGATGTGGCAACAGTACTCCATCCTTGGACGTACCTGGCTCTTATATAGATAGAGAATTCCATCAGCAGTGAGATATCTACTGGATCGATAGAACGATCCCACCATTTTTCCAGTGGCCCTGGCAACAGATTTGATGTACGTGTTCCATTTAAGATCAGGAATAAAGGTCAAACCCAGAAGCTTGTCAAAACATAAGGCCTCCCCAAGACGAGAGCCATTCATTTCAATTGATGCCAGATGGGGATCAGAACGTTGATGATGTAGAGATAGAGTTGCTGGAAAGGTGTTACAGTGCTTCACCATCCGTCCATCAGAACTCCAAACCGGATTTTTTGTCAGGGCTTATTCCTTTAGCCTTTGCCTTTACTAAGCCATCCACAAGCTTATTAACATTTACCTTGGAATAGCCTTCGGGCTTCGGTAAACCGTGACTCTCATGTAAAAATAAGTTTCCAGATATTTAAAGAGTGTCTCAAGGTTCATAATAAAAGTGTATATTTACAAATCCGATCAATTATTCTGAGAGTCTAAATCAAGGACTAAAAGAAAAAATAAAAGAATAGATAAGATATTTCCTCTCCTTCCTCTAAAGTCCCATCGTGCCATGGTTTTTCTTTTGTTTGTTTTTTTTTTTGGGGGGGGGCTTTTTTTGCATGGGAGTCACCACTTATCAAGTCCCCGAAGCCATTCAAGGATAAGGGTTAAAGCTTTTGATCAAGTGTTACTTATCCATCTCCTTTCTTCTCTCCCTCTTTTTATCCATCTCTTTCTTTGTCATTTATATTTCCTTCCTTATTTTTGACCAGCGATTATCATCTTAATAGCATCATCAGCATGATCAACATGATCAGCATCATCAACATCACACGACACCAATAATAATGAACCTCTTCTTACACTGACGATAGTCTTTCTGCACAGCAGGCTTCATATGACGATGAGCAACCGGGCAAAGAACATGAGTGGGGCAGGACGGCGGTAAGTCGATTGAGGAGGGGAATAGGGCAGGTGTGTGTGGGGGGGGAGGACGAGGACGAGGACGACGACGAGGACGACGACGACGACGCGTAGGAAATTAAAGAAGGAAAAACATTTCATCTCTGCAAATGAAAGTGCCAAGGAAGGAGTAATCACATCCCTCACTGACACAGCTGCCTTAACTCCACCCACCCGGCACCGCCGCCGCCGCCCCCACTTCAGCATTGTGTCACCGGAGGTGGCTCTAATAGTGAGGATAAAAAGCGGTGAGAGGAATAACAACGAAGATGTTGGGTCGGATGAGGGTAAAAGGGAATAGAAGAATGCATGTGAACAATTGGGAGTCGAAATTAAATCAAATCAGAAGAATAGTAACTTTATTTGCAGGATTTAAATGCTCCCCTCCCTCCCTCCCTTTTTTAGGCTTCTCTTATTTTGATTAATAATAGAATTTCAATTTTCAATGAATATATATATATATATATATATATATATATATATATATATATATATATATATATATATATATATATATATATATAAGAACAAGTAGTTGATAAAACATGTTAAAAAACACTTTGAAAAAGAGTTAAAAACATTTAATTTTAAAAAGGAAGCACAAAATAAGTGGATAGTCCTTAATCGGCGGAGTTTCGAAGAGATACTTTCCTTCTCATCAGAGGGTAGGATTTAGCAAAATGCGGGATCGGATTTTGCTTGCAAAAGTATTTGGTGAAAGTACAAGTAAGTCATAGATCTTAGTAACAAATAGTGAATCAGAGGGAATATGGTGAAGAAAACGGTGATTTCACGTGAATGGATAGTCTGGTGAAGGGTAAAATATCCAATGACGGTAAAATCCAAAAATCTAAATCCAAAAAAGTTGGTAAAATGTCCATTCCCACGAGTAAAATCCAAGGGAATCGCGTAATTGGAAGATGGTCCAAAGTAATCCAAAAGGCAGAAATCCGTGGAATAATTCACAAATGGGGGCAAGGAAAAGGAAATGAGTTTAAATAATATTATTAAAAGAAAAGATGTGCGTACAAAATAGAATTTAAAACGACTGTCAAGGCTGGGATAATTTGGGAGAATGAGTGAAAAAGAGGAAGAAAAATATATATACATACATATATATATATATATATATATATATATATATATATAAACATATACATATATATATATATGTATATATATATATATATATATACATATATATATATATATATATAGTAAGTTATAAAACATATATGGCGGAATATTCTGTGTAGCTTAATCGCCATATATATTTTATAACTTACTGTATATATATATATATATATATATATATATATATATATATATATATATATATATATATACGTCCAAATTAAAAAAAGGGCGACTTTCTAAGTAAATAAAAAAATGAGCTCCGAGGCGGAGCCAATATTAACCGTATGTATTGTATCGCTTGAAAAAAAAAAAACAATAACAAAATCTAAATTTATAAGCGATAAAAATAAACAGTATAATTAATCTAGGGATTATGGACTAACAGTTAAGGCACCGGACTGTGGTAAACATGGTCTGAGGTTCGATCCCTAGAAACAGTTGAACTACGCTGACGAGAGGTAATGACCTCGAAACACGTGTGTACGTAGATTACTGTTTTAAAAATAATAAATAAATAAAAATGTTATATACGTCCAAATTAAAAAAAGGGCGACTTTCTAAGTAAATAAAAAATGAGCTCCGAGGTGGAGCCAATATTAACCGTATGTATCGCTTGAGAAAAACAACAATAACCAAATCTCTCTATATATATATATATGTAGTAAGTTATATTTTATAACTTACTATATATATATATATATATATATATATATATATATATATATATATATATATAGTAAGTTATAAAATATATATGGCGATTAAGCTACACAGAATATTCCACCATATATATTTTATAACTTACTACCTAGCTCTACATACGTATTGAGCAATGTTGAAGTAAATACTTGAAGTTTACGCATAAATTTATACTTTCATATATCAATTTTATGTGACTAAACAAAGTAGTTATATATATATATATATATATATATATATATATATATATATATATATATATATATATATATATATATATGATGAGAATAATGGAAATAGTATTCCGACAAAATAGGGAAGTAAAAAGGAACAAACCGAGTTATTTGTTCATTAACGTTTCCTCTTTATTTCGAGACTTCCTCTGGATGAATTAGATTAAGAAAACAAAAACACCAGTACAAATATTTGAAAATGTTTCATGTGCAAAGTGTGACACTGTTCTATTTCAGAAACGGAAAAAGATGTTGGAAATTCAAAAAAGAAGGAGGGGGGGCTTGCGTTGTTAAAGAGAGGGAGATTTTTAATAATGTCATATAGTCGTTAATATGTTTTTAAAAGATATGAACACAGTTAATATTCTTTCTGGAAAGAATATGTCTGTTAAAATTCAAATATAGGTGTGTAACAGAAATGAAATGAGTGTGTTTTTGTGATGTAATTTATTGATCGAGATTATATGTATTAATTATTATTCTGCCAGATCAAACATGCCCATTCCTGATCCTCGATACATCTTCTATCGTTATATGTAATCAGTTTTTAAAAATAGTCAACCATATAGAAGCCTATTCGTGACCAGATACACACACACACACACACACACACACACACACACACACACACACACACACATTCAGCTTTATTTATATATATATATATATATATATATATATATATATTTCTATGGAAATATTCTTTATTCACTTATATTTCCTTTTTTATATATAACAATACTTACTTAACAAGCTCAATGGTCAACATCATGAAATTTGGAAAATAGACATTTGTCATTATCACAGAAATATACACTTAATTCACATTTATATTATTTAAATTACTGCGTCTTACACGTGTTTCATTGAATGGCATAAACCAAACAAATCATCAGAGACTTTTCATTAGTTCATCAAATAAGAAAATGTACAGTTTTTTTTATGCCATTCAATGAAACACGTGTAAGACTCAGTAATTGAAACCATATAAATGTGATACATATGCTCTGAAAGTGTAAACCTATTTTAAAAAATTAAATCGCAGATAAATTTTTATAATGTACGTATCAGTCACAGAACCAAGATTTCATAATCCCCAAATTACGTAAATTGATCAAGTAGTTTTTTTTTTATATATAGAAAATCATTTTTTATAATTTTATGTTAATATGAAATTGTAGACATCATAAGGCTGCTTTTGATTTCGGTAGTTCGAATCAAGTTGCCTTCCCCTTATATATAAAACATGGTAGATCAAAACGTAATGTATCACGTTCTTATAAAATTTGATTTTCTTAGTTAAAAGAAAAAAAAACTTGATCAATTTACTTGATTTTTTGAACATGAAATCTTTGGTTCATAACGGGTATGTTCATCCTAGAGATTTTTAAATATTTTTCTGAATTTTTATTTTGAAAATATGTTCAATTTTAAATAATCATCAATTATGTTATAATATTCTGCTTGCTCTTTCCTTAGTCCTAACGTTATGCATTGAAAAAAAAGCCAGATACAATTTTTGAAGGCCAAACCACTTCCAAAAAAGGCCAAATTCGTGAAATTTGACTCTAAAGAGGTTAATCTGGCAACCCTGGACAATAATACGAGAGTGACCTCCCTTTGATGTAGCCCCGTTTTCAAATATCATTATAATAATATATGATCATTGTTGTAATCGTGTGAGAAAGGAACGCATAGTAATTTTAATGGTCAGCAGTTCTTCACAAAAAAAGAAATCAGCGAAACATTACATCAAAAAGGGAACATTCAAAAGAAACAAGGAAAAAAGAACATTGTTTACTAAGGGGTGCTGAACTGAAGGAATAGATTAATGATTGTCTCTTACAATCTGATTTCATTATTTGTATTGAACTATGTAGCACAATATTATTTTCTGAGTATTTGTTATTAATATGGAAGAGTGTAAGAAGGCTATAGCAATGCAGGAAACCAAGTATTAAAGTGATGTTATGTATGAACAAAAATGAACAACCGAACGAAGGTTTCGCAGGGTTTATTTCATCTTCGTCTATCTATTTATTTTCCAAGAAACAATCACAAATACAAATCAGTAACTATGGACTTACTGTTTGAATTAACCAGAATTATGGAAGTCTTTAATATTTTGAGAATATCATCTCTTTTTTTTTCTCAGTTCTATATTTAAAATACATTAGACACAATTTTCATAGAAATGTTAATAAACTCATATTTGCTGTGTGTAATAGGTTTTTCTGTTTAAAAAAAAAAAAAATATTTTTGCGCTATCCAGAAAATATCAGCTTTATTAAAACATGTTTATTTATTAAATATACTTCTCGTTCTGTAAAATTTCCACAGGTCCTGCTAGTAATATATTATTTTTATTATAATAGTCTAAAATAGAATAAAAACTGAAATAATGCCCCACTACTACTGAGTAATAGAAACATCAGACAAGAGCGGGGGGGGGGGGCTCTCACAGAAGTTTTCCCTTTTGTAAACTACTTTTGGTGGCGCCCCTTCAAATTGGAGTGACTAATAACTAGTAAGTATCATTATCACTAAAGTTTTACTGGGAACTCATTGACAATGTAGACAAGGAAATGGAGAGAGAGAGAGAATGAAGGAGAGAGAGAGGAGGAGGGGAAGGAAAGGAGAGAAGGGGGAAAGAGAGGGAGAGGGGATAGAAGGAAATAGAGAGTTAACCCGGAAGAAATTCGAGGTACAAGGTCAAGCAATGTAACCAGGTGAAAAGGTCAGTGTATCATGGAATCAGTTTAGGAAATGTTCTTTCCTTTCAATGGTCACCGTTTAGTCAAAAAGGTAGCCATTTTGTTATGATTGGTTGGTTGGGTCGTCTTGCCGATTGCATTCCATCGTAAAGAAAATCAGTCAAGAATGAGCGCCAGAAACATTCAGTACTACTTGAGAAAAAAAAAAAAAATATATATATATATATATATATATTTAATGAAGCCATCCACACTAATTTAAAAACTTGAAAACTTAAGGACACCTTCTACAAAATTCAAGGGGCGTTCCAAAAGTAAGGCCATCTATATTTTTAACTCAAAAGACTAAAACATTGAAGAGCTAAGAAGATGGAAGTGGTACCATTAAAACGAGCGACCTTTTGTACTCCAAAATTTATATTTCTACATAGTCATCACGATTCGCAATGCATTTTTGTCAACCTCTTTTTATGCCTCAGTTGTAAAAATCCGGAACGCGCTTTGTCACTCATATCACTGTCGGCACTCTAAAATCAACAAACCAATTTCCTAACTGTACAAACATGAACTGCATTGACTTCGTAAACGTTCAACAGGCGCCGGTGGATGTTGATTGGTTTAATTTTTTTCTGCTTGAAGGAATTCTGCTTATAGTGCACATCCATGACAGAGAACTGCTTTCTTAGAATCCCACACCGTCAATATCTGCGACAGACAGATCAAACTTTCAGGTTATGAATGCATAAGTTCAGACATGATAACAATGTAATTTGCAATCCCCTCTGATCCATTTGGGCGGAATAAGCGTATCTTGTGAAACTCAGGAATCTGCACAAAATTTCGAACAGAACCGTTTATTTAATTCTATGGGGGTAGCATGCTCTCATTTTGTCAGTCATGATCAGTTAGAAGTCTTAAGCAATTGACAATTGGATTCTCCATAGCGTCTACATTGAAGATTAAACCATGAACATTCAGAAGGGTGTCACTTACAACTGAATTTTACCAAGTGCTTTATCCGTTATGCCACGTGTCCTTGTATGCACTGGTCTTTCTTTGGATGTTTTTTTCTCGCTGTCCGCACCCTTCTTTGAAAGACCACTCCTTTAATTTGCCATACTTTTTAGAGACCCAACATCAGATACTTTTTTTATGTTCCTCTGCTAAGATTTGAACTCACAAACTCGAGGTGGAATTAACTCTAGAATACTTCTCAATCAAAAATTATATCAACTGGGCCAAGTAGATATTTAAAAAAAAAAAAAAAAGATGCTTTGTTTTTTTTTTATGACAAACAACTAGCAGAGCGACCCGACATTTTCCGGTAATGAATGAAGATCAACGAATGTTTCACCTTCCCATATTTCATTGTCATCGAAATCAAAATATTTTTTTATTCATCAACAAAGCTTCTTTCTTAGAAGTGCACACCAGTGGAACTCCCTTCCGTCTGCCTGTTTCCCACCTGACTACAATTTGAATGTCTTCAAGTCCAACATAAACAAATTCCTGATGAACGGCCCTCTTAAGTAAGACACTTTATCGAATCTCCAATATTACTGTACACGCAATAACCCTTATCCCCGAGTGGCTTCCAGGCCTTGATAAATGGTGACTTCCATATAAAAAAAAAATCAGTAAAATTGTCCATTTTTCAATCCTTCCCATAATTACTTAGATTGGAGACTCTTTTTTTGGGGGGCCCTATCCACGAGGAA
Source organism: Euprymna scolopes (assembly GCF_053919585.1). Lineage (NCBI taxonomy): Eukaryota > Metazoa > Mollusca > Cephalopoda > Sepiida > Sepiolidae > Euprymna > Euprymna scolopes. Next base: position 145,497,550 of record NC_136488.1, read on the forward strand.
GAGGTTAATGGTAGATGCACCAGGCCAGACGTGGAACAATACTCCATGTATGCGCGAATGGTGGCCTTGTAGAAATACTGGATACTCTCATGTGTGTTCTAAGAAGACATCAGGTTTTTACAGGAGGGATCACATGAAGGTTGCCAACGTCCTCAGTGAAAGTGTTTCTTAACATGGGATTGACGGCTTTGTTAACTATTCTGTACTTGCACCTAATAATTTAATACACAAAAGATAACGTAAAAATTCATCTTAGCTTAAAAATCTGTTATTTATCCAGAATAGAGACCATGCTATTTATTTATTTATTATTTTTTTTTAGATAGGATTTTCAAATTAGATTCAATTTTTACGGTATCCTTTGTTTATTAAATTGTTAGTTATGTTCATCGCATAAAGATAACACTGAAATATAAAATCAATGTTACGGTTTTGAATTTTTGAGATAAAGAATGATTGTTTGTATTATTGGATTAATCGGACTACTGTTCTCATCTCTATTTGCACACCGTTTCGGTCAATATAGCCTCCGACCTTTTTCAGGTGCATGAGCCACCATGTTTGATATTGGGAAAGTGTTAACACCATACTTCCGAAGTTTCGTATGTAGCTTTTATTTAAAATATATATATATATATATATATATATATATATATATATATATATACAGTAGCGTCCAAAAGTAAGGGACAACATTTTAAAACCTAATATTTGTAAGAAATAACAACTGTGAAAAGCTGAAATTTTGACAACTGGTAGTCGTTCTCATCCATAATAACATACTAAAATTTGAATCATTTGCAAAGGATAGAAAAAGAATTATAACAATTATTTAGGTACTAGTGCAGAGAGTGATCCGGACGTAAATAATAACGTTATTATTTAAAAAAGCCATTCTTAACATGGGGAGGGAAGGGTGTTTTGTACCTATTCTACACTTCAACCTTACAATTGAATAAAAAAACATATCATCAAACTTTAATTAAGCTTGGAAATACGATTTAAAAAAATAGCGCGGATCACTCTCTGCACTAGCACCATTATTTATTTATTTTAGTATGTTACTCTGGATGATAACGACTATCAGTTGTCAAACTTTCATCTTTTCAAAGTTATTATTTCTAACAAATATTAGGTTTTAAAATTTTGTCCCTTAGTTTTGAACGCTACTGTGTGTATATATATATAAATATATATATATAAATATATATATATATATATATATATATATATATATATATATATATAAAACACGGAAATTACATAATTGTCTCTCATATTGCTCTGTATTGTTATGTTATTGCTCTGTTTACCACATTGAGCTCTCATACCCGGATTTCCTCCTGGAATTATTCCATTATAACACTATATATATATATATATATATATATATATATATATATATATATATATATATATATATATATATATATATATATATGAAAAAAATAGAATCTCGTTAATGGGAATAGGTATTTACCATACTAATATGTGTTTTAACAATTATTGTTTAATCAGACGTCTCTTAGTTTCGTAAATTATGTTTTAAGAGCTTACGATTGGTCAAAGGATCTAATTAAATTTTAAGCCTTTTTTATTATATTTTAGAAACAATATCTCCTAGTGTTCTGTTTGATATATTTTTTATTTTTTTTTATGCATTTGTTAAATAAAATATATTTTTATTTATTTATTTTTTTAAAACCTAAATACGAAACAGCGGAAGTATGGTGTTAACCATTTCCCAATATCAAACATGGCGGCTTATACACCTGAAACTTCTGTGTGTTTATCATATTCTGAAAATTTATGCTTTTTGCATTAAAAGTATACATTGCAGCGAATGCATACGCACAACACATGTGAATAAACAAATCTTCTGTAGAACGAAACATAAGATTGGGAAATAAAAAGGAAAGTCAAAATATCTAATGTTAAGTTGGCACAATTTAGTTTTTTTTATAAAACAAAATGGAGAATACCTGCCAACCTGTCTGCATACCAAAGGTCAGTTTCAGGTTTTCCAGGTCTCCGTTTTTTTGTTTTTTTGTTTTTTTTTTCCTTTTCTTCTATTATGCCCTTAACTCATCAGAAGAAATAGCACCAATCAATCCACCAAAAGGAATTAAAATGTGATACAACATAGTGAGAATCCGAAAATTTGGAAGAGAAACTGCAGTTACCTCTATATTTTACCACTACGCCATCTTGGATTTTAATCAAACGAAGTCATTGAATCCCACTTATTAATAAATTTAGTAATTAATAAATAGAATGTTTTGTCAGAAGAGTCATAAATTAATTAAATGGTTAGTATGAAGAGTGGGATTCAATGACTTTGTTTGATTAAAATCCAAGATGGCGTTGTGGTAAAATATAAAGGTAACTGCAGCTTCTTTTCCATATTTTCGGATTCTCACCATGTTGTATCCTTTTGGTGGATTGATTGTTGCTATTTCTTCTGATGAGTTAAGGGCATAATAGATTCACTAATTGATATAATAATTAAGTGATTGATTTTGCGCTACGAAACAGACACTGTCAAGAACTGTAGGGATCAATTGATGTAAAGGAATAAAATATAAAAATTGTCAACATCATGTATTTTGGAATATAAATTTTTGTCATTTATTCTATATATTGCTCTGTATTCACATTGAGCTTCTTATATAAGGATTGATATATTATAAGAAAAATATATTTCTACAAAATATATATATATATATTTTATATATACAGAGAGAGAGAGAGAGAGAGAGAGAGAGAGAGAGAGAGAGAGAGAGAGAGAGAGAGAGAGAGAGAGAGAGAGAGAGAGCCTTGAAAGTTTTTCAATCATTAGAACTATATGCCCCAAAAATGGCTCAGTGTCGAATGGTAGTGTGTTTCAACCTTACATAGACAATACCTTTTGGATGTGCATTTTTATGTAAAACCTTTTAAAGATGCGGTTGGTAATGCGTGAACCTTGCATCACTACAGACTCTCTGTGCAAACCACCTTTGCATTGTCTCCCAAGTCTAAAAAGGAAGCCGTTTTTCTTTCTTTTCTTTTTTTTTTTTTTTTTTTTTTTTTTTTTAGGCTTATAAAAAAAGTGAGCATCATTCTTTGGAAGCTGAAATTGAAGGAAATGGTTTAATGTTACTGCCACAGGAAACAAAACAAGCAGTTAGGCCGGGGGATCTGACACAAAGCTGCTAATGCAGTCTATAACACAAACAGCCGTCTCTCTCTCTCTCTCTCTCTCTCTCTCTCTCTCTCTCTCTCTCTCTCTCTCTCTCTCTCTCTCTCTCTCGAGATGTACAAACATTAAAGATTAATTATGAAACAGGCTGCCTAAGTACTTTCCTGGTGATAAAGAGAGAGAATAGTATTTATTTATACACCAACGAGAGCGAAAGAAAGGAAGAGGTCATATGAAAATAGCCTTTCTTTTTTTAATCTTTTCTTTCGTATCTAGTATCCCAAATAGCTATCATCATTAATTTAAAACCGCCATGGTTCTTGTAACGCGCATTGACCCCTTTTGCTATGCTTCGCGAGTTTAAACCAGGAAGAGGGAGGATGAAATCTAAACGTCTATTTTTTTTTCTGGCAACGGAATACATTTACTATTTAGAATTAAATTATGTTAATCACGTCGAGATAACAGTGACCTTATCTATAAGTTTTCAGAAAGCAAGTTCATCCTTACGTAGACAATGTCTCTTGGATGTACATTCTAGCTAAAGCTTTTTTCAAGAGGTTTCGGCACTTATCCAATTTACGACAAAATCTTTCCCTCACTCGAGAAGTGAATAAAGACAGAGCTCTCTGCAACCCTTTTCTCACAGAAGAGACGTTGCGAGCCTGTCTCTGCTCTGATCGTTATTTTCATAGCAAGTGCTCCTTTGAGCTTCAATCTCTGATCCTCCTCGATTCCGCCAAACTTTCACAAAACGACTCGTCTAGCTATAACCACTATCAACAATATCCCCCTACTCCTTATCTGAGCTTAAATCAAAATGCAAATTCTACGCTTTCATAGAACTACCTGCCTGTGGCGCTCTGTTCCGCTAGCTTGCTTTCCAGTTGACTACAACATAGTCATCTTCCAGTCCAATGTAAACAAATACTTGATGAGCTGTAACCAAATTTTACCCAATCTTCACCACTACGTTGTTGTCTCTGCGACCTACGTACACGCATTAACCCTAATCCTCGAGTGGCCTTTGGGACTTGATAAATGGTGAGTGACACCCTAGTAAAAAAAAAAAAAAAGCATCAACTCACAGGCCAAATTGGGAGATCTTTCTATCTCCGCCACGTCTTATTTCAGACTTCCTGCCCATAACGTCATATCCTGAGAGATAGTGTTTACCCTAATTTTTAACTTCTAAAGGGATTTTCCATTTTACTGCTTAATTTAACCTTATGTTGAAAGTACTGTTTTTACCATTGTTTTTGCTCACGTCGCCTAATATCGCTAGAAAACAATAATGAATAAAATTATTATCATATTTGGGCTGGTGCATCGGCTACTAGTCTCTCGCTCCTTGACAAGGTTCAAAAGAGAGTCACAAATCTGATAGGCCCTAAACTGGCATCAAAGCTTCAGCCTCTATCCCATCGTCGAAACGTTGCATCCCTCTGTCTGTTCTACAAGTATTTTAATGGTGAATGCTCTGATGAACTGCAAGCACTTGTACCCCCACGACGTGAACACTCTCGACAGACCCGACAAGCTGCGAAATTCCACCCCCACACTGTAGAGATCCCTAGATGTAAAAGATCTTTCTACTCCAGTAGTTTCTTCCCCAGAACCGCTAGACTTTGGAATTCCATTCCAGGTCACTGCTTCCTCAACTGTACTGACATGCAGAAGTTCAAGTGCAACGTGAACCAACATCTCGCTGCCCAAATCCCTACATAGTACCCCAGTAGTTGTTTCCCCTGATAGTAGCCCCCTACACCAAAGTGGCAATGTGCCTTGTTTGGGGTGAAAATGTAATAAAAAAATATAATACTACTTGAAGCCACAGTTTACGCGGGTAACTATAGTTATAAATACGAGGTGCCTTCAACAAGTTTCCAGACTTTTTTTGTATGGCCACTTTTATTGATAGTACACACATGAAAGTCTAGTCCCCTTTGAAGTAATCTCCTCCGGCTGCAATGCACTTGTATGGTTCCAACAACTTCTAGGAGGCCGCATAGAAGTCCTCTTGTGTGAGCGTGTCAATGACTCTCATCACAGCCTCTTTCATCTCCTCAATTTTCTCATAACGACAGCCTCTGAGGTTTTCTTTGAGCTTAGGGAATAACCAAAAGTCCCACAGAGCAAGGTCAAGACTATAGAGAGTGAGGAACTGTCTTGATGCTCATCTTGGTCAAATAGTCTGTGACAAGGATGGAGCACCCTTGGGACAAACTTCGCATAAATCTTCTGCATCTTCAGTTCCTTACAAATAATTGTGTGTACAGTTCCCACACTGACATCAAACTGTACATTTATTGTCTCCATAAACACACGACGATCCTTATCCACAAAATTGTTTATTTAGCCAATCAACTCTGGTGTTCCTACTTCCTTATTTCTCCCACACCTCTCATCATCTGTCACAGACTCCCTACCTTCATTGAATCTCTTATGCCACTCAAAAACTGCTCAATTCATGCAAGATAGTTCAAAAGCAGTCTGAAGTATTTCATACGTCCTTGTGGCAGTTTAAAACAGAATTTATTGCATATCATTCTTCTAACGTGTCCTCACGTCCAGATTGCGTTTTTGAAATTCACTAACCGTGGAAATCAGGCTTTAGTAGGTTGTATTCTAATTCCTGCTGCAGCTGTTCATTTGAATCTGAAATCATAAAAATTGGTCAGTCATCGCATAAGATGTATAGCAATAACATACTGAATTTTCAAGAGTCTATGACAATTTTAAATGCCAGTACAAAAAGAAAAAATCTGGAAACATTGAAAGCACCTCGTATGATTATTGGTATTTACCTATTTAGAAAGCTATTCTTAGCATAGAGAGAGGGCAGGATTTCACAGTGACATAGCATGTTGAAAGTCATTTTCAATTTAAATATTTTTTTTTATTTATTTACTGAATTTAATGCTTTTATTGAAGGCTGTCGTCTTCTGACAACTGATTGGATAATCACTTCAGCATTTTCCTGCTGCTTATGTAACTATGCCGGAAAATGCAGAAGCAAAGTTGCCAAAGATTGGGCTGTAAACTGGACAGGTACTGAAATTCCAACTGAATCAAGGATCAAGTGCAAGTTTTCAAATTAAAAGCGATTATAGACCAGTTTGCTGAGATGGGTTTTTTTTTGGTTATTTAGACGGATCAATTGTTTACTGAATGAGTGAAAAAATTGCTCCTGGAACACATTACAACGAGTCTGCTTCTCGGATGAATGCAACATATTCATTTTCAAAAATCCAATTTCAACAAATAATTGACATAAACTGTCCCCAAACTTTACTTATTTTATTAATCATTTTCAATCTTCTCATAATATTCTTCATTATTAAACTGATAATCCGTCCTTATCCTCGAGTGTCTTTTAGCTTTGATTAATGATGACTCATTAGTAAAAGAAAAAAGGCAAAGAGCTGTGGACTCCATTTTTTATCCAGATTTTTGTTTTACAGACCTGAAACTTTACATATAGAAGATTTGGATCTGTAGTTTTTAGCCGGTAAAAATAGCTGCTAAGATGTCCAAGTTAAAAAAAAAATGACCTTAGCAAGAGTAAATCGACTAAACCTGTTACTTCTGTGCATGCACAAATACACAGCTATGGGTTAAAGGCACTTAATTTGTACACCTTTTTTATCCATCTGATGATAGCTCAAACGGTAACTGCTTACGCTGGAGTGCTAAATGTTTTGGTTTCGATTCTAGCTGATGGCACCCATGTCATTTTTTTTTTTTTAACTTTTGAACTCATTACTCTATATTGGATACAATATAATAATCAATAGAGGATTTGTTCTGTAATAATAAATAAGAAATCTGCATAAATTAAAATATATTTAAGCATATTTTATAAACATAGAATATATATATATATATATATATATATATATATATATATATATATATATATATATATATATATATATGAGCAAACAGTTAATAAAACATGTTAAAAAACACTTTGAAATGAGTTAAAAACATATTTAATCTGAAAAGGAAACACTAGATAAGTGGATAGACCTTAATCCACAGAGTTTCGAAGAAATACTTTCCTTCTCATCAGAGGGTAGGAATTAGCAAAATGCGGGATCGGATTTTGAAAAAGGTGATTACACATGAATGGATAGTCTGGTGGAAGATAAATAATCCAGTGACGGTATCTTAGGTTGGGCATTTGAGAAGTGATATACAAATTACCATTAGCGTATGAAGTGATGCTCTTTGTGTAAACAACTTGAGCTTAGGTATTTGGACAATGTCAAAACATTGTTAATTCACTGCCCACATATCAGCAGCTGTATAGCGCAATGGTTAGAAGCTCCAAAAATCGTTTTGGCGATCACGTTTCGATCCTGGCTTGAGGTAGTTGCTTGTCTAGCCGCACTGATGAGCTGTGAAACAGCAAAAAACACTACTGTATGTGGATGACTATATATATATATATATATATATATATATATATATACATATATATATATATATATAAGAGAAAGAAAATCTCCAAAAAACAATTTACATGTAAATTGTTTTTTGGAGTATTCAGTTGAACAATAAATTTTGATTGTAAATTTCAACTTACAGTTTAATTTTCTTTTTTCTTATAATAAGCTCTACTTGCTATTGGGTATTGAGCTTTTTTATTCAGTTGGGATTAAATTATGTATATATAAATACTGGTATTTATATTAGATTGAAGTTTACCATTGCATATATCAGGTAAACACTACATCCTTTTAATTCCATTTCTTATATATATATATTTCTTATATATATATATATATATATATATATATATATATATATATATATATATATATATATATATATAATAACCATTCCTACAATTCCAGATATACAAACAAAAACTCTAATGTCATCCATGTACAACAAATCAGCTAAGAGAGAATTTACTGAAACCATCAAAAAATGCGTCGAAGCACAAAAATTAAGAACCCGTGATTTCTGGAAAATCTGCAACAGTGTAGTAAATAATGGGTAATCAACAATTCCCCCACTATCCAACAATCATGAGGTTGTTTGCTCAGCAACCGACAAGGCTAACATACTTGCCAGTCAGTTTGCCTCCAACTCCACGCTGGACCTGACTTTCCTTTGCAGACAGATGCCACGCAAGATGATATGAAAATCACCCCCTTCTCAGGTGCATGCTATCATAAAAAATCTTGACACTCCAAAAGCATGTGGACCTGATCTCATTCTCAGGAAAATCAGATCATACGATATCATTGGACGATTACTTAACATAATTATATCCTTCTTAGATAAGAGAAAAATTCCGGTTGTCCTTTACAGTCGTCCATCTAAACAATATGATATAAATGTCGGAGTGCCTCAGGGGTCTATCCTTGGACCTTTATTATTCCTAATATTCATAAATGTCCTCCCCGACAAAATTGCCTCTGAGATGGGTATATATGCTGATGACACCACACTCTATAACAGGCACGACAGGAAAGCAAATAAACACATATCTAAGGAAATGGCAAAAACGCTAGAGGATGACATCCAATCTGTAGTAAAATGGGGACAAAAACGGATGGTCACATTAAATGCTGCCAAGACTAAACTTGTTTCCTTCAATAATTACAAGAAACCTTCTCTACCACCAATAGCAATGGCCAAAGATTCATTATCTGAAAGTACTTCTTTTAAACTCCTCGGCCTAATGTTCACAGGAAACATGAGTTGGAACAATTACATTGAGAGCATTGCCAGGACCGCTGCAAAGAAAGTAGGCTCTCTCTACTGTGCTAGAAAGCTACTAACGCTCAAAAGTATCCTGTACCTCTATAAGGCCACCATTCGCCCATGTATGGAGTACTGTTGTCATATTTAGGCTGGAGCATCTGCTACTAGTCTTTCACACCTAGACAAGGTTCAAAAGAGAGTCGCCAACCTGATAGGTCCTGAACTGTCATCTAAGCTGCAACCTCTGTCCCACCGATGAAATGTTGCATCACTCTGCTTATTCTATAAGTATTTTAATGGTGTATTCTCTGACAAACTGCCAGCACTTGTGCCCCCTCAACGTAAATACCCTCGACAAACTTGACAAACAGCTAAATCCCACCCCTACACAGTGGAGATCCCTAGATGTAGGAGAGCTCTCTACTCCAGTATTTTCTTCCCCAGAACTGCTAGACTTTGGAATTCCATTCCGGCTCCTTGCTTCCCCAACTATACTGACATGCAGAAGTTCAAGTGAACCGACATCTTACTGCCCAACTCCCCAGTGGCTTATGTCCCTGATAGTAGCCCCCTACACCAAAGTGGCAATGTGCCTTGTTTGGGGTGAAAATGTAATAAAAAAAAAATCTTTACATAAGAGTATTCTTCAACCATATTTTCCTGGAAAAAAAAAAAGACAAATGGAAATTTGGAACACCTGAAATTAGCCTTTGGTATGCAGACAGGTTGCCAGGTATTCTCCATTTTGTTTAAAGAAAAAAAAACCTAAATTGTGCCAATTTTACATTAGATATTTTGACTTTTCTTTTATTTACCAATCTTATGTTTCGTTCTACAGAAGATTTTTTTTATTCACATGTCTTGTGCATATGCATTCTATACTATTAATGCAAAAAGCATAAATTTTCAGAATATGATAATACACAGAAGTTTCAGGTGTATAAGCCGCCATCTTTGATATTGGGAAAGGGTTAACTCCATATTTCCATTGTTTCGTATTTAGGCTTTTTTTTTAATAAATAAATACTCTATATATGTATAAACAAACAAAAAAACAAACAAAACACTAGGAGATATCATTTATAAAATATAATAAAAAAAGGCTTGAAATTTAATTAGATCCATTGACCAATCATAAGTTCCTAAAACATAATTTACGAAACTAAGAGACGACTGATAAAACAATAATTGTTAAAACACCTATTATTCTGGCAAATAGTTAATCCTACCTCTCATTAATGAGATGCTATTTTTAATTTTCACACATATATATGCATTCATGTCGATATATACGATTAATGCAAAAAATAAAAATAAATTTTCAGAACATGATAAAAAATATAGTCATTTCTCTCTGGATTATTTTTCTCATCGACATTGATTTTTATATTTCGAACTAGCAAGACTATCTGACATTGCTTGGGTTCCTAATTTCCTTAAATCAAAAAAATATATTTAAAAAATTAAAGGTTAAACTGAACAATTTTAGAATGTTTTAGATGAGGATTGATAATTTAGATTATTCGGATTATTTGAACTGCTTTTTCTTTTACAAAAGAGTCCCCACTTATCAAATCCCGAACGCCACTCGAGGGTAAGGGTTAATGAGTGTAAGGTGGTCGCTGAGACAAAATCATAGTGATTGTTTGTGGTGAAAACTGAGTAGAATAGGATTATTTAAGGGGGCAGCTCCATAGGAACTTGTTTACATTGGACTTAAAAACGACCATGTTGTAGTTAACTGGAAAGCATGTCTGCAGAACAGAGTTCCATAGGCAGACATGCTCTAGGATAGAAGCTTTTTTCATGAAATGTGTGTTTAGATTCAGGCATAGATAGAGAGTGGGGGAAAATGTTGATAATGAAATAATTGACATGAATGGTCTTCGTCTTGATGGAGCTCTCTAAAATAGAAAGACCTACATACAAATCCGTTGTCAAGGCCATTGAAAATAAATGGTTGAATGATTCTATCGGTCCAGAAAATGTCTACTTTCTTACGCACTCCTCTGTCTGTATAAAAGCCAAATACGTCCTAGAATGGATTAATGTTACCACAACGTATACTAAATACAATTAGATCCTTCTTAGACAATAGGACAATCCCGGTTGTCATTGATGGACGTACATTCAAGCAGCTTAACATTAATGCAGGAGTGCCTCAGGGGTCAATCCTTGGACCACTATTATTCCTGATATGCATAAACGACCTCTCTGATAATATTGTGTCCGAGATGGGTTTATTTGCTGATGATACAATGTTCTATAACATACATGAAGGAAGAACAGATACACATAAATCTAAAACGATGGCAGAAGAAGTATCGCCAGGACCGCTGCAAAGAAGGTAGGTTCTCTCTACCGTGCTAGAAAGATACTAACGCCCGAAAGTATCCTATACCTCTATAAGGCCACCATTCGCCCATGTATGGAGTATTGTTTAATATTGTGTCCGAGATGGGTATATTTGCTGATGATACAATGTTCTATAGCATACATGAAGGAAGAACAGATACACACAAATCTAAAACGATGGCAGAATCGTTAGAAAATGACCTCCAGACTGTAGTGGAATGGGATCGCAAATGGATGGTAACATTTAATGCTAGTAAGACTAAATTGCTCTCATTTAACAATTACAAGACGCTTCTCCAAACACCGATATCCATGACGAATAACACCCTACTTGAAAATTATCTCTTCAAACTTCTTAGCCTAACATTCACGGACAATATGAACTGGGGCAAATACATTGAGGACATTGCGAAGGCTGCTGCAAAGAAGGTGGGTTCTCTCTATCGAGCTAAAAGACTATTCACACCTGAGAGTATCTTGTACCTCTACAAGGCCACAATTCGCTCATGCATGGAGTATTGTTGCCACATCTGGGCTGGTGCATCAACCACTAGCCTCTCCCTCTTGGATAGGGTCCAAAAAAGAGTTTTCAATCTAATAGGCCCCACTTTGTCAACTAAGCTCCAACCCTTTTTGTTGCATCCCTGTGCCTCTTTTACAAGTATTTTGATGGAATGTGCTCTGATGAACTCATTATGCTTGTGCCCCCTTGACATACATATCCCCGACAAACCCGCTTAGCAACAAAATCTCACTCCTTCACTATTGAGGTCCCTAAATGCCAGAAAGCTTTCTACTCTACTTGTTTGTGGTGTTTCTTCCCTTGAACAGGTAGACTTTGGAATAACCTTTCTCTCTACTTGTTTCCTGACTGTACTGATATGCAGAAATTTACATGTAATGTAAACCAACATCTTGTTAATCTTTCTAGGCATGGTCCCAATTAGTAGCCCTTTACGTCCAAGTGGCTATATGCCTTGTTAGGGAGGTGAACCAGAGTAAAAAAGAAAAAGAAAAAACATCTGCAAAGGTACTGCTAAGAGCACCTTTTCCTGTCTTGACAAAGTACAAAACCAACTTTGAAATCTAGTGGACGTTGCCCTCTTCGCCTTCTTACTGCCGCTTGCTCACAAAAGAGATGTTACTAGTTTTTCTCTACTCTATCATTATTTTCATAGTAGGTGCTTGGCTGAGCTTCAATCTATGGTCCCTCCACCTGCAAGAGATTTTGTTAAAATATTTTTGACGTAAAATGAGGGTATGACTCCAATGATTTTGACAATCGCTTTTATAACCACAAGTTATGACAATCAACCAATCAGAAGCTTCAAAAGTTTTTGCAAAAAATGTTGAATTTTGGACTCAATCAGTTCACCGTCTGCCTCTGTCTCGGAAGGACTCAAGATCGGGACTGCATTGATTCTTCGCCTCTATCTTTGTTACTAGGAATTACTTAACACTCAAGATTGAAACTGCATTGATTCTTTACCGCCATCTTTGTTCAAAATAATGTCTCAACATTTAACACATTTACAACAAAACCTTTTCTAGCTATAATCACTATCAATAGTTTCTCTCTCTCTCTCTCTCTCTCTCTCTCTCTCTCTACCTACCTAAAACTCAACAAAACTTCTCTGCGCAAAGTTTCTTCCATGAACAAAGTGAAACACGATATAATTGAGATACTTCCAAGCTAACTACAACATGGTCATTTTCTAAGTCCAATGTAAATGAATTCTTGTTGAGTCACCCTGTTAAATAATTAAATTTTGTCGAACCATCACCTTTACCAATCACCGCATTGTCTCATCGCCTAGCTGATACCTATTAACTTTTATCCTCGAGTGGCCTTTGGGCCTTGATAAGTGATGACCCCTAAATAAAAATAAAAAAATGTATTAGTGATAGTGGATGGTGTATGACTTATTTCCAACTGTTCTTTCTGGTAAACATGTTCCCAGGTATGCTGCCGCATTCGATATTCAAATTTTTACAGATGATCCAGTAGAGATAGTTTGAGTTATTTAATGTCGAACGCAGTAATTTTTTTGGGGAAAAAAAAAAGTTTTTATGCTTCGAGTTCTTTATATCTTCAAATATTTATTCATGGTGTTTATAGTCTGGTTGTTTTTTTTTTACGGCATATCAACCCTTTTCAGGTTATTTAATGCCGAATCCAGTAATTTTGGAAAAAATGTTTTATGTTTCGAATATTTACTTATGGTTTTTATTTTGGTTGTTTTGTTTTACGGCATATCAACCCTTTTTGAATTTCAGCTATTTTGGTGAATGTTTTCATGCGCCATGTTGTTTATATCTTCAAATATTTATTCATGGTGTTTAGTTTGGTTGTTTTGTAGATAAAAACTGTTGTTTTTGCTTTTGGCTTTTGATTGATTTTTTTTTGCAAAGGGAGGAAAAATAAACAATGACATCAATGTTTGATGCATTTAGGTTAGGAAACTGATATCTTCAAACTGCATCAGAACAATAAATAAAAGAGCAGAGGCCACAACGAGGACCACTAATGCGTGCCTCTCTACAGTCAGGGAGGTTTTGGTGGTTAGGACGACACTGAAAATAAAAAGAAGAAAATGAGTATTTCTTTTGTTATCAAGAATTTTTATTTCTAGGCGAAAGATGAAAATAAGATTAGGCCACTCACCCACCCACCTCACTCGGTCATAATAGGATGAATAATCTAAACTCTCTTTGCATCGGCTTATTATGTTTTACCATTCCTCTGTTGAAGAATGGCAAAGCATAAGAAAAAGATGAAACAAATAGAGTTTAGAAATAAGTCTGAAGTATGAGTAGGAACCACACCCGAGGACTGTGGAAGCTGGAAGGCTGACGAAAATGGATTATTCAGAGATGCATCATTAAAGGATATGAACACAACACCTACTATATAACATTTCTTCGGCCTTGGGGAGGTGGGGGCGTATGGTTCTAAATATAAAATCTATGAAACAGATATTTTTTTTTTTACATATTAACTTAGTGGCGTCTTCCATCTGTCTTCTTCTTCTTCTTCTTCTTCTTCTTCTTCTTCTTCTTCTTCTTCTTCTTCTTCTTCACTAAGAGTTTTCAAACAGGCCGTCATCAAAAAAGAATTCTCTTTGAGAACAACCTGTGGTGTTCCCTAGAGTCTGATTGACAACAAGTATCCCCCAGATTTCCAGTACTCATCACCTCTTTCGATAAACTTTCCAAATTAGTTCGCGTTATCGCAATAGCCGTTTACCATTGATTTCTCAGTGGCAGCGACCATTGATTCTCACTGAAATTTGGGTGGCAAAAAGCATCCCAAAAGTTCCAGTCCTCTTTGCACTTATCCAGTGGAGGTCTGGTTGGTGTTTTCTCTTCTCGGTCTTTCTATCCACCTAGACCCACTTTATTTATTTGGTGTGCTGCCAGTTTATAGTGACACAAAGAAAAATTATGGTGAAAGGAAGGTGGCAGGGCGGTCATCAAAAAAATTCTCTTTGAGAACAACCTGTGGTGTTCCCTAGAGTCTGATTGACAACAAGTATCCCTAGATTTCCAGCACTCACCACCTCTTCCGATAAACTTTCCAAATTAATTTGCGTTATCGCAATAGCCGTTTATCATTGATTTCTCGTTGGCAGCGACCATTGATCCTCACTGGAATTTGGGTGGCAAAAAAGCATCCCCAGGGTCCTCTTTGCACTCATCCAGTGGAAGTCTGGTTATTACTTTTTCTTCTCGATCTTTCCATCCTGTTTGACCCTCCTCAGTTATTTGGTGTGGCATCAATTTATGGTGGGCGGGGGGCACAGGGGGATTGTTAACTTGCAATTAAGTTTTAAGTTACACTTTTAGTTTTCATGATTCCAAGTGGTGTTTCTTTGTGTTTACATCTGTAGCAGTTTTTATATGTCTGGCTTGCACCTGTAGCTCATGTGCTATTCTTTGCATTCAAGTGCTTTCCTTCTTCTTCCTCTTCTTCTTCTTCTTCTTAGTATTATTATTATTATTCACCTCAAAATGGTATATTGCTCTTAAGATGTAAGAGATTACTTTTGATTAGGGGCTAGATGTATAGGCAGCATTCTAAGTGGGGAGTTGTGCAGTAAGATGGTTGTTCACATTACTTTTAAATTTCTAAATCTTGGTACAGTCGGGGGAAACAGAGAGCAGGGGTGGAATTCCAAAAGCAAATGATGCAAGGAAAGTAGCTATTAGAGTGGAATGTTTGCCAGCACCTGGGGTCCTCTACAATGAAAGAATGGGATTTTTCTGATAGTTGTGTTTGTTAGGGATATTTGCGATTTTTTTTTCCTTTTCGTCCATTTGTTTATATATATATATATATATATATATATATATATATATATGTATATATATATATATATATATATATATATATATATATATATATATATATCAGAGAGGCGGTAGCACTCTCTATATAGGGATGGCCCGTACACGCCTATATATGCCTACAAAACAAAACTATCCAAATCTCAACTAAAATCAACTTATAAGTTTCAAAAAGCACATATTTTTACAGAGAAGCATCTTACGAATCCAGCGAGTGTCAGAACGTCGGTTAAAATGTCAAAAGAGAGCAAAAAAAAAGGGTACAAAAATGGCCAATTGTTCTTCTTTCTTCTTTCTTCTTCTTTCTTCTTTCTTTTGAGACGATGTATCTCGGTGTACGAACGGTCTCTGACAACAGTTCAAGCATCAATCGACTGCTCTTTACACGGAGAAGTGCAGTGACCCATCACTTTTTAGCTAACTCCATAATTAAATAAGATTACGTGTAATAACAAGTTTTAAACACTATATACCCAATGTAGACAGACCACTTCGAACACGGAACTTCTCTCAAAAGGGACAGCTCCAAATAATACACCGGATGCTCACAGACGTTCCAGTTTGCCAGTGGCCTATATTTCTTGGACGCTGAATATTTGAGGTGAACGTTAAGGTTTTTTCTTTAAACAGTAACCCACCAGCGTTAATGAAACCACGAAATCTTTATCTCAGTTGATCAAAATTGTTATAAGAGTAACCTATCAGCAAGTACGACGTCAAAAAACAATGTTATAAAAACAAATAATTCTTCAGATTTTGGACTGTAAAATATGTACAAAATGTCAATGCTGTGACCAGGATTCGAACCTAGGTTAGCACGGCCACAACGTGGGGTCCTAACCTCTAGACGATCACGGCTAACACTGACGTCTGTCGCTCTTGGCAGAAAGACACATGACTACTGTCAAACTATTGAAAAATAAGGAGGAAACTTGAAATTCTCACGCATGCGCAAAAATACACTATAGCAACCATTGTTAAATGCAGCTGAATCTCTTCGCTCGCTAAGAAAAGTAGATCAGACCAGTTCTTCTAAGAACTCACCAAACGCCAAAGGAAATAAGTTAAATTAACCGCAAAAGAAACTGCAAGAAAGTCATCTTCTAAGAACTCACTGGAAGCTGACCAAAAAGAATCAAAATCCAAGCCCTAGCCACAAAAATAACTAGATATTGTGGCTACTATACACAATCTACTAATAAAAACAAGTAAGTTTTCTAAAATAAACTACAATAAATTAACCAAGTAACCTCACACTGTCACTGATTAGGACTTCATATAAAGATAACAACTACACTATTGGTGTATATACCGTTCCACACTTTAACTATTGGTGACGGGGCAGTATCTCAATTCTACGAGAGTTGTCTTGCTATAAGATAAGTGATATTATAGTAAGATACACATAAGTGTTATATGTTTACATTTAATAAAAAATGCCAAAGTCAGCACGTAGTAAAAAAGCTCAGAGAAATATAGACTATGAAAAAAACAAAGTCAAGGTATTATCTGAGCAAAAAGAATACTATCAGAAAAATGCTGAAATAATAAAAATTAAGTATCATGCAAATCCTGAGGCAAAGAAGGCTGCCTCATGTGCTGACTCAAAAGCACGGTATAACAGGGATCCCGAGGGGGAAAAAACTGCCTCACGTGCTCTTTATAACAAAGAATCAGAAAAAAAGAAGGCTGCCTCACGTGTTGACTCAAAAGCACGGTATAACAGGGATTCTGAGGAGAAAAAAGCTGCCTCACGTGCTCTTTATAACAAAGAACAAGAAAAAAAGAAGGCTGCCTCACGTGCTGACTCAAAAGCACGGTATAACAGGGATTCCGAGGGAAAAAAAGCTGCCTCATGCACAAACTATTATAAAAAGACCTAAAACCCAGCAGGAAGCGACCTGCTACTAATGGAGGCGGCAATGAGCCGCCTCCTAAAAAAGACAATACTATCATGAATGTAAGTTTAAAAATAAGACTGTAAGTAAAAATACTAATTAACAAGAACAAAAAAGCATTGGAAATGCAAAAGGATATAGGGATGGTATGCCAAAAAGTATACAAACAAGATAGCTATGAATGGCTAGGCACATGGAAATAGAATTGCATCCAAAGTATAGCCCTATAGCTTTTTACAACCGTAATGATGGCACGGAATGAAGATTGGAGAAAAGCTATAGGGCTATACTTTGGATGCAATTCTATTTCCATGTGCCTAGCCATTCATAGCTATCTTGTTTGTATACTTTTTGGCATACCATCCCTATATCCTTTTGCATTTCCAATGCTTTTTTATTCTTGTATATATATATAATACATAAGTGTTTAAATACATCTATCTGATAGGTAAATGATTTAGCTTCGATTCCAGCTGATGGCAGCCAAGTCATATTTCTTTTTATATTTTGTTTTTAATATTTGAAATTACTACTATATATTGGGCACATAACTGGGGGGGTATGCGTTTATCTACAGCATTAGTGTGTATGGCATGATTATCTGAATCTTGTTAGATCACTCAAGTTAAGCAATATTCAGCCTGATCAATACCAAATGGGTGACCATTTAGGAATACCAGGTGCCTGGTATTTGGGAAATCAATGATAAAAACTAACATCATCATTTCCCTTCATCAGAATTGCTACATATGATTAGGGACCGCTTGTGAATGAAATATTCCCTAGAAACTTCCTCCCTTGGAGAAAGCTGGCTTAATCCACCCAGGGTGAATGCCGCATTAGGTATAAGGCATCAAGAGTATTAGTGTGTAAATGATCACAATAGATCCTATAGGATTTGAACTCTTCATAGCAGATTCCATAATCTGCAAATGGTATCCATTAAGCTAATCACCTCCACCTTTCCAGATTGTTCGATGTGTGAGAAAATAGATTGTTTTAATAATCAGAAGAATATATAAATGAAACATTTTGAGAAACAAATCAATCAACTTGAGGTTTGGCTTTATGTTGCAAATGTCATGGCATAAATTATCACAATTTTCAATCATTGTACCCCCTCCCCCGTCCCCTTGATAAGCTTGTTTTGATCAAATATGGATCTGTTTGTAGGTTTAACACTTGGACAACAAAAGCTAATTGTAAAGCACAACACATTACTAAATACCTTAATAATTTTTTTCCAACTTATTTCTCACTCCATCATTGAATTAAATGTCTTCTAAAGACGTGTGTGCATTTGCATGGCATATTACCCAATATCACAATTGTTTTATCAATTTGCTTCCGCCTCTCCTCCCCCATGTTGTTGTTAAATGTTGCCTTTGTTTGGATGAAAAGTTTGAGTGACACCATGAGAGCCAGAAGTGACACCAGATGGGAAGTTACTGAAACCACGTGACTTACTGATGAAGATTTTCTGCCTCTTGACTAGCGAGAATTCCAGCAGTAAAACGTGTCTAAATTGCCTTCATCAATGGGGGGGGTACAATGTACTTAGGTGCAGTATGGCAAGGTATCCGTCCCCCCCTCTCTCTCTGCCTCTCTCTCTCTCTCTCTACTAAAGTAACCTGTTTTTCTAGTATATATATAAATAAATAAATATGTAGTGGAGTATAGTAAGGATATTTTAGATAATAGTATTTTCTAGGGTTTCATTTAGTTTTATTTTTTAATCTAGAATTTAAATACTAAATCTTGGAAATATATCTCAAATATTTTTTCATGGTGACGTAAGACGATATACTCACGTGTGTTAATTATTATTATTTCTAAGTGGTGGTTGGGGTAGACGCTTATAAACATTACAATACGTAAGTGTTTTTGCTTAAATTTATGCTTTTTCCCATTTCCTTTTATTTACATTTTTTCTCCACAAAATCCTTTTTTTATTCCATAAAAAAAAACTTTTACAGTTTTTTGAAGAACATTCATTTGTCTCTCATGAATTGTTTAGTAGTCTTCCACTATTCAATGAAACACGTGTAAGACGTATTTAAGTTGATAGAAGGCTCCTATCGGTCTTGGGATTTGAACACAACTGGCCAACTAGTAGATGGTCTGCAATAAAAAAAAAAAAACCCCAAAAAAAACGGTTTTTATGAAACGGAAGTGGAATCATCTAGAGTGAAAATTTTATCGTGCCACTCTGTAATATGGAAATATATTTATGGCAATTAAGATACAGAGGCATTCATGATTCATCCGCAAGTGCATGAATTTTTGTTATTGATTGTTTTTATATATCCATGTGATGTTTAGCTAAAATGTTAGGGGGTAAGGCATTCATGTTTCATCCGCAAGTGCATGAATTTTTGTTATTGATTGTTTTTATATATCCATGTGATGTTTAGCTAAAATGTTAGGGGGTAAGGTGAATCTACCCATTAAAGGAATAATGGATTTGCCCAGAGACATTAAATGTAGTTACATCTAAACATCATAGTAGCAAGTCGTGACAGCTATGCCCTCAGAATAATGACGTGTACTTCTGTAATATATCTTTTTGTTGATTATATCACTGTATTTAACTTGATTATTACCGGCCTGCAAGGCCATAACTAATCAATTAATCCTAAGCTCTACACACGTATTGAGCACTGTTGAAGTAAATGCTGAAAATGTATACACAATATATTATATCACCTTATAATATTGTATGTATACATAAAATAATTATAATCATAATAATAATAATTATTATTATAAAGCAATCCTCTGTCTGTATAAAAGAGCCAAGTACGTCCTAAATTGGAGTACTCTCACCACATCTGGACAGAAGCAGCTCTGCGTTCCCCATCTTGCCTCGATAGAGTTTAAAACCGACTTCAGAATCAAGTAGGTAATGTCCCTTTTCTTTTCCATCCAACCTCTTTCCTACAGAAGAGACATTGTGAGCCTGTCTCTGCTCTATCGTTATTTTCATGGCTAGTGCTCGTGTGAGCTACAATCTAGGGACCACCTTGCCAAACTTTAACAAAGAACACTCGACTAACTACAACCACTATCAATAATTAACCCCCCCACTCTTTATCTGTGCCTAAATCTAAACGCAGATTGCATGAACAAAGTTTTTTTTCCTAGAACTGTCCATCTGTGGAACACTGTCCCACTGGCCTGGCTATAGCAGCTTTCAAGTCCAATGTAAACAAGTTCTTGTTGAGCCGACCCTTAAATAAACCAAATTCTACTCAATCTATACCATTAACTACACTATCACCTTACATTCATTAACCCTTATGCTTGAGTAGTCTTCAGGCCTTGATAAATGGGTACTCCTTTGTCTAAAAAAAGAAAAAAGAAAAGAAAATAGATGTGTAATATGAGTTATATATTTAAAAAGAATACTAGATTAATAGCTGTAGGTTTGTTTTGTTTTGTGTGTGTGTGTGTGTGTGTGTGTGTGTGTGTGTGTGTGTGTGTGTGTGTGTGTGTGTTTTGTTTTTTTGTTTTTTTGCTTGCGTTTTATATAATGAAATATTTGTGGTTATCAAGCGTTGTTGCTTGTTGTCATCATATGTTGTCGTCAGTTTTTTTTGTTTTTTTGACAGAGGACGATTGTGAAAAGTAGAAAGGATGAGAGAAACTGTTGATGTGTGAGAACAAGAGTGACATTTGCAAAGCACGAGACACGTATTGTGTCTCCGCCAAGGTCACCCACAAAACAAACACTTTAAAACTGTACCATTTCAGAAAAGGGACAGATGTATACTGTAGGTTTGATGATGACGGTTTGACATTGCTCTCTCTCTCTCTCTCTCTCTCTCTCTCTCTCTCTCTCTCTCTCTCTTTCTTTCTATCTCTTTTTCACCCCCTCTCTCTCTCTCTTTCTTTCCCTCTCTCTTTCTGTGGCTTTTTCTTCTCTCTCTCTCTCTCTCTCTCTCTCTCTCTCTCTCTCTCTCTCTCTTTATCTTTCTTTCTCTCCCCATCTCTCTCTTTTCTCTCTCTCTCTCTCTTTCTCTTCATCCATTTCTCTCCCTCCCTGGTTCTTTCTCTCTCTCTCTCTATTTCTTTTTCACCCCCTCTCTCTCGCTCTTTCTTTCTCTCTCTCTCTCTCTTTCTGTGGCTTTTTCTTATCTCTCTCTCTCTTTCTCTATCTTTCTTTCTCTCCCCATCTCTCTCTCTCTTTTTCTCTCTCTCTTTCTCTCTTTCTCTTCATCTATTTCTCTCCCTCCCTGGTTCTCTCTCTCTCTCTCTCTCTCTCTCTCGCTTTCTCCCTTTCTTTCTCTCTCTCTTTCTCTAGCTTTTTTCTTATCTCTGTCTCTTTCTCTACCTCTTTCTCTCTCTCACTCTCTCTCTCTCTCTCTCTCTCTCTCTCTCTCTCTCTCTCTCTATTTCTCTTTATTCATCTCTCTCTCCCAATAATCAAATGAGGGACTATCACTTAACATTGTGTGGAAAGTTGATGGGAACCCCAAAGTCACTTGACCTTCCCAACTCTGCACTTACGTCCTTCATAATTATTTGTCCAGAAATTCTATATGCTGTTATTTTAGCACGCAACATCATATCTATTACATATTTTATTTAAATAAGCAATGAAAGATATTGAAACAAAATACATTTGGAAGGCGTTGGAACTCTTTAGTCTTTTACTCTTCCTAACAGACTTCATAGAATCTATCTCTCATTTAATATTCAAAACAAAATCAAAATAAAACTTATTCAAACGGGGAAAGAACTTTCGTTCCTTTCATTTTGATCATTTTGTAGTCACAAGCGCAACTGACCCAAAATGCTCTTTTTTTGTTTTGTTTTGTTTTTGTTTCGTTTTTTTACTTTCCCTTTATTGCAAAACTCAATCATGTTCTGTAAAGGCAAAAACAAAAACAAAAATTTTTCTCTACAAAATAACCAAACCAAACACAACAAATAAATATTTGAAGATATAAAGAACTTGAATCATAAAACCTTTTTACCGAAATTACTAGATCCGATATTAATAACCTAAAAAGTGTTGATATGCCGTTAAAAAAAAAAAACCCAAAATCACAAACGCAAGTGAAAAGCCAATCGAAAAAATGATATCTATTCAAATGCCATGCCTCCGTTCAGTCTCAAAAGACAAAGGATACCCCCTGTAAGGTTAGCTGTGCATGAAATTGTGAGGCAAGTGTTACGCAATATCAATGTCTGGAAACAATGCCGAGATAAGCAGAGAGCACATACAGCAGCTGGAGTTCTAAAGTGGTCACCCATTTTAGTATTGACCAGGCTTAACGTTGCTTAATCAAGTTAATACACCGGTTCCCGTTTGATCATCGAAGTCCTATTTAAATCAAGTTAGGCATGTGTTTATATATTTCTGTGAAAAAGCTATTTGAGTAGAAAGCTTTATGGCATCTATGGATCTCTACAGTGTAGGGGTGGAATTTTGCTGCTTGTCTGGTTGGTTGAGAGTATTTATGTCGAGGGGGACCTAGTGCTTTGAGTTTGAGCGAACACTTACCATTGAAATATTTGTGAAACAGGCACAGGAATTACACATTTCGGCGATGGGACAGAGGTTGGAGTTTGGCTGACAGTGCGGGACCAATTAGGTTGACGACTCTATTTTTAACTCTGTCTAGGAGCGGGAGACTAGTGGCAGATGCACCATCCCAGATGCGACAACAATACTCTGTGCATGAACGAATTGTGGCTTTGTAGAGATCCAGGTGTGAGCAACCTTAACAGTTAATAAATATTCATCAAATTTCAGTTTCTTTGGGGTAGTCTAAAGGGAATTTACAGCGCATGATTTGAAAGTCCAAATATTTCAGATTTGCATTGGATTTGATCCATAGTTATTAGACAACAATTAAACAACTTATCTTAAATTTTATTTTCTTCTCATGAGCCATTAAGCTTAAGCCTTAAATGTGAGCAATTTTCTCGAATCAAAATCTTTCAATGGATTTGGATCAAAATTGAACTAAGGATACTAGACATATGGTTTAGTAGCATTATATGTTGATTATAATCTTCATAAGGGAATATAGAAGTGGTGCAAAACCCTTCTGTTAAGGGAATTTATTTTACCCGTCCAAGGACGGGTACTATTCTAATGAAAAAATGAATATGAAATTTATTTTATTACTAATCTGTAATCCTCTCACCCCCCCCCCCTCCCCCGGACAAAAGGAGGGTGGACCTGGTAAATTCACCCTTGTCCATTCATCCGTCCGTCTGTCCGCACTTTTCTCAAAAAATTTTTTGAAATTTTGCACAAACATTAAACATGATATGAGTAAAAAAAGTAACAGAACGGATTTTCCGGGAAAACTCCGGTTGCCCCCCCCTCCCCCAGGGATGCCTTTCAGGTTACAATGGCTAAAATTGACACTTTTGTGCTTATCAAAAAAAATTGATGCCTTGGATTTTTATAAAACTTTCTGAAAAGTTGTAATTAAGTGATTTCTATATAATTTTGTTTGTCTATACTTCGCGATAACTCTTGGGTGTGCCCCAGGGGCTCTTTTAGGGCTAATAAAAACACTCCACATTTTTGTGACTATTTTACCATATTTGTCCAAAATTTTCTGTGTATGCCTAGCAGTTTTGCATGGTGCTGAACTCAAATTTAAATATGTTAAGGCCTTGGGGACTTTTGGGGCTAAATAGGGGTAGGGGTCAAATGATGGACTAAGTCATTTCTTTTTTGCATGGTGCAGAACTCAAATTTACATATGTTAAGGCCTAAAACTGCACCGTTTGTTCATTTTCACCAGGATTTGTCGTCCCCTAGGGACTTTTGGGACTAAATGGGGGTGAGGTGCTGAACTTAGTCATTTTTTTATGCCTCGTTCACTGTGCACTCATGAGGTACCATGCATGCTTCACTTGTTTTTTCTTTAAATCACGTGATCCTAATGAGATTAAAGATTTATACACAATTAGCTTATATACCCGTCTCAGGGCAGGTTCATAACAAGGAAACACACTTTAATGAGTGCAAAAGAGCAGACCCCAATATAATAGTTCATCATCATCTTCGGTTTAATGTCTGTTTTACATGCCAGCATGTGTTGGACGGCTTTTAGAAATTGACTTCCAAACCAACCTATCTCTGCTCAGGTCTTCATTTATCCTTCTTTCTTCTGAATCTCACTTTATCACTTTCTCTCGTGTTTTCCTTGAGCTTCCTCTACCAGCTGAACATGTTATCTCAACTGTTCTACATCTACTAATATCTAAGAACTCTCATCTATTCTTATAGTGTTACCAAACCAAAGAAGTCTCCTGTTCTAC
The DNA here is from genome assembly GCF_053919585.1 of Euprymna scolopes. Classification (NCBI taxonomy): domain Eukaryota; kingdom Metazoa; phylum Mollusca; class Cephalopoda; order Sepiida; family Sepiolidae; genus Euprymna; species Euprymna scolopes. The sequence continues at coordinate 145,522,342 of NC_136488.1, forward strand.
ACACAGCTCGTTATACTGTGGAGATTTAACCCTCCTCTGACGCACATTTCAAGACTCATTTTAAACATGCATCGTGTTATTCTCATATCATTTCACTCGATGCAACACTTACTGTCCTCAACACACACTGGTCAGGTTTCGCTTCCATACACCATCAAACTGTAAAAAAAAAAAAAAAAAAAGCTCATATGACATGATAAAAAACTCATATGACATGATAAAAAACTCATATGACATGATAAAAAAAACTCATATGACATGATAAAAAAATCATATGACATGATAAAAAAAATCATATGACATGATAAAAAAAACTCATATGACATGATAAAAAAAACTCATATGACATGATAAAAAAAACTCATATGACATGATAAAAAAACTCATATGACATGATAAAAAAACTCATATGACATGATACAAAAATACATATGACATGATAAAAAAAACTCATATGACATGATAAAAAACTCATATGACATGATAAAAAAAACTCATACGACATGATAAAAAAAACTCATATGACATGATAAAAAAACTCATATGACATGATAAAAAAAACTCATACGACATGATAAAAAAAACACATATGACATGATAAAAAAACTCATATGACATGATAAAAAAAACTCATACGACATGATAAAAAAAACTCATATGACATGATAAAAAAACTCATATGACATGATAAAAAAAACTCATATGACATGATAAAAAAAACTCATATGACATGATAAAAAAACTCATATGACATGATAAAAAAAACTCATACGACATGATAAAAAAAACTCATATGACATGATAAAAAAACTCATATGACATGATAAAAAAAACTCCTATGACATGATAAAAAAAACTCATATGACATGATAAAAAAACTCATATGACATGATAAAAAAACTCATATGACATGATAAAAAAATACATATGACATGATAAAAAAAACTCATATGACATGATAAAAAACTCATATGACATGATAAAAAAACTCATATGACATGATAAAAAAACTCATATGACATGATAAAAAAATACATATGACATGATAAAAAAAACTCATACGACATGATAAAAAAAATTCATATGACATGATAAAAAAAAACTCATATGACATGATAAAAAAAACTCATATGACATGATAAAAAAAACTCATATGACATGATAAAAAAAACTCCTATGACATGATAAAAAAACTCCTATGACATGATAAAAAAAACTCATATGACATGATAAAAAAACTCATATGACATGATAAAAAACTCATAAGACATGATAAAAAACACATATGACATGATAAAAAAACTCATATGACATGATAAAAAAACTCATATGACATGATAAAAAAAACTCATATGACATGATAAAAACTCATATGACATGATAAAAAAAAACTCATATGACATGATAAAAAAAAACTCATATGACATGATAAAAAACTCATATGACATGATAAAAAACTCATATGACATGATAAAAAAAAACTCATACGACATGATAAAAACTCATATGACATGATAAAAAAACTATTATAACATGATAAAAAACTCATATGACATGATAAAAAAACTCATATGACATAAAAAACTCATATGACATGGTAAAATATGTGAAAATAAACATCACTAAAGCATAGACTTAAAAAAGTTTAAATTTTTGAGTGTTAAGCTCTCTTTAGAACTTTTGTAATGAGCAAAATTGGTTTTATATATATATATATATATATATATATATATATATATATATATATATATATATAATTAGTTTTGTTTTTGGAAAAAGAAATCCAACAGAGTGCTCAATTATAAGGAAAATCCGAAAATAAGAGCGTATTTATATATATATATATATACATATATTACAGAAAGTTTTAGATGAGACAAGTCATTGGTACCGTCGATTTCAAACCCTATGATTAGGACCGTTTTAAATACCCATATCAAGCTCTGTAAACAATATATATATATATATATATATATATATATACAAATGGGTCACCAATTATCAAGGCCCGAGGCCCACTCAAGGATAAGGATTAAAGAGATCATAAGTTGGACGATGATCGTCACCATGAGAGAAGTGAAAACAATGAGTGAGAGAGGAAGAAGATTATCTAAAAAGAAGTGATTATCAAAGAGGGCAGCTAAGCAAGTATTTGTTTACATTAAACTTGATGATGACCGTGCTGTAGTCGATTGGAAAACAGACCCATGGTATCTTGTCCCACATATGGGACCTTCGAGAAATTTTGTTCATGTAAAAAAATTTTCGTTTTTAATTTTTGCTAAAGAGAAAGGAAAGTTCTTTACTGTGGTTGTAGCTTGATGAGTTCTTGCAAGGGGGAAAGAAAGAGGGAGAGAGAGGGGGGAGTAGAGAGTGGGGAGAACATAAGTATGAAGTATAAAGTGTATTAAAACTTATTGTGAAAGTTATCTTAGAAATGATAGGACTGACCTCTCTTTTTGTTAATGTTGAAAATGGATATCACATATTGCTAGCGTTGCCTCTGTAAATGAGGTAATTGTTAAGCATGGGTTACTTACACACACACACACACACACACACACACACACACACACTCATGATTTTATTTATTCTTGAGAAGTCCCTGATTGACAATGGAATTTAGCATAACGAAAATTAAAAATTTGAGGACATCTGTAAACAGGTGGCACAAGCTGTTTCAGTTATAGTCAACATTGTCTTCTCTTTTTGACTTCCGGCTTCTGCTCCGCAGACGGCACAACCGTGACAAGCAAGATATGGCATTAACGGAGGGTGTACACTCGTACGTGTGTTGGGTACTAGCACAGTTTTAAAGCGGATAAAAGCAGACCTTGTTCGGGTCAGCACAGGGTTGGTGTTAGGGTTAGTTTATGGTTAGATTAGAGCTAGAGTTAAAAAAAATACAGTTCGTTTTTGATCAGTTTCAAAAGCTGTACTAGTAAGGAAATATTTTAATAACAAACTTTATATATATATATATATATATATATATATATATATATATATATATATATATATATATATATATATAATATTTTTCAATGAATATCAATCATTCTTTATACTTGCCGACACATGTGTTTCATGTTTACACAATCATCAGAGCCGAACGTAATCATTGCAGCTGTGCGCGGGACTCAAACCCAATCAACAAAAGTTGGCTTTGCAGGCTAGCATTCTTCCATCCGGCTATCAGAAATTAACATTTAAATGGAAACGAATTAAGTTACTTACGAAGCCATGTAAGCTAGCTTGTCATAATTCAGACAACGACAAGAGTATTCTAACAAACAGGAAGTTTGTGAATGATGCATGCAGCTAATTCACGGCCTTATTTTTAATTCACAAATATCACTCAACTTTAGTTTTACAAAAAGGGGCTTATATTAGCGATAATATTTTTTCAATAAATGTTAATGATTTTTATACCTAGAGACACTATTTCATGCTTTTTTTTTTATTACATTTTCACCCCAAACAAGGCACATTGCCACTTTGGTGTAGGGGGCTACTATCAGGGGTAACAGCTACTGGGGTACTATGTTGGGATTTGAGCAGCAAGATGTCGGTTCACGTTACACTTGAACTTCTGCATGTCAGTACAGTTAGGGAAGCAGTGGCCTGGAATGGAATTCCAGAGTTTAGCGGTTCTGGGGAAGAAACTACTGGAGTAGAAAGATCTTTTATATCTAGGGATCTCTACTGTGTGGGGGTGGGATTTAGCTGCCTGTCGCGTTTGTTGAGGGTGTCTACATCGTGGGGGCATAAGTGTTTGCATTTCGCCAGAGCATTCACCATTAAAATACTTGTAGAACAGGCAGAGGGATGCAACATTATGTCGATGGGACAGAGGCTGAAGCTTAGATGCCAGTTCAGGGCCTATCAGATTTGCGACTCTTTTTTGAACCTTGTCTAGGAGCGAGAGACTAGTAGCAGATGCACCAGCCTAAATGTGACAGCAATACTCCATACATGGGCGAATAGTAGCCTTATAGAGGTACAGGATACTTTTGGGTGTTAGTAGTTTTCTAGCACGGTAGAGAGAGCCTACCTTCTTCGCAGTGCCCTGGCAACGCTTTCAATGTAATTGTTCCAACTCATGTTTCCTGTGAACGTTAGGCCAAGCAGTTTGAAAGATGTACTCTCAGATAAAGAGTCATTGCCTATTGCTATTGGTGGCAGAGAAGGTTTCTTGTAATTATTGAAGGAAACCAGTTTAGTCTTGGATGCATTGAATGTGACCATCCATTTATGCCCCCATTCAACTACAGATTGGAGGTCATCCTCTAGTGTTTTTGCCATTTCTTTAGAAAATGTTCATCTGTTTTTCTGTCATGCCTGTTATAGAGTGTGGTGTCATCAGCATATATACCCATCTCAGAGGCAATTTTGTCGGGGAGGTCATTAATGAATATTAGGAAAAATAAAGGTCCAAGGATAGACCCCTGAGGCACTCCCGGTTTATATCATATTGTTTAGATGTACGACCGTCGAGGACAACCTTGATTTTTCTCTTATCTAAGAAGGATTTAATTATGTTAAGTATTCTACCAGTGATACCGTATGATCTAATTTTCCTGAGGAGACCCTCATGCCACACCCTGTCAAAAGCCTTAGATATATCTAGAGCTACCGCTCTGCCCTCCCCCGCTTTGTCCAATGAATGGTATATACGTTCAGAGATTACAGTGAGGATGTCTGCTGTGGAACGGGCTTGTCTAAGTCCATATTGTTTGTCAGTCAGAAGTTTAGCATCTGTAAGGTGATGGACTAGAGCATGGTTAATTAAGGTCTCAAATATTTTGGCGAAAAGTGGGAAGAGGCTAATGGGGCGATAATTAGATGAGTCAATTCTTTCACCAGAATTCTTGAAAACTGGTACCACAGAAGCAGTTTTCCAACAGTCTGGAAAGCAAGATTCATTAAGGCATTTGTTGTAGAGTTTGGAGAGAACTGGAGCTATTTCGGCTGAGCACTTTTTTAATAGCACAGCTAGGATGAAATCGGGTCCACATGGTTTTGAAGTGTCAAGGTTTTTTATGATAGCATGCGCCTGAGCAGGGGTGATTTTTAGATCATCTAGTGTGGCGTCTGTCTGCAAAGGAAAGTGAGGTGGTTGGAAGGGTCCAGTGTGGAGTTTGAGGCAAACCGACTAGCAAGCATATTAGTCTTGTCGGTTGCTGAGCAAACAACCTCATGATTGTTGGATAGTGGGGGGAATTGTTGATTGCCCATTATTTACTACACTGTTGTAGATTTTCCAGAAGTCACGTGTTCCTAATTTTTGTGCTTCTATGCGTTTTTTAGTGGTTTCCGTAAATTCTCTCTTAGCTGTCGCTATTTCTTTCTTAACATTACTTCTAGCTTCTATATACTTCTGTCTGGTTGAACTGTATTTATGTCGGTTAAATCTGCAGTATGCATGCTGCCTTTGAGCAATGGCAGTTGCGCAAGTAGAAGTAAACCATTGGGGAGAGTGGGGCTTGCTATAAAATTTCCGCTTATGCAAAATTATACATACATACATATATACATATATATATATATATATATATATATATATATATATATATATATATATATATATATATAAGTTATTTATTTTTGTTTTTGCGATATGTTTTGAATGAATTTAATTATTTACGAAAATGCATTTTTACCTAAATGCGAGTTGGGAATAATTTTCCCTTTAACCAATTTGGTAACCCCATATGAGGAGCGGCATATATATTGTTTTTAAAATATAATTATCCACTGACACATGTTTCCGTATCTCGAAAAAATCGTATCTCAAAATAACTAGAGCAAGCAATCAATTGATTTAATTGAAAAAAATGTGCTATTTCACCAATTAAAGAAGGAACAGTACGATTTTAGCCAAAGTTAACATACCTAACATCACAAGTGCATCTGAGAAGTTTTATTACTGCACAAGCAGAATGGCCTGGCATATTAAATCAACAGTAGGTTCTTTTATAAGACAGGAATGCGTTGGAAATGAATTTTTCTGCTTATAGCATAATACTTGACTTTTGCATTTTAAGCTTTAATTTGAGCTATTATATTAAAATAATTTTATAAAATCAACGATAGGTTGTCTGCAGTGCAATGTAGACTACAATGTATTGTGGGATAAGTCAATAGGGGAAGGCTTGTGAAACTTCCACCCAGTGTACTGCGATGGATCCCCAACTAGAGCAGGCAATCAATTGATTTGATTGAAAAATGTGCGATTTCACCGATTTTGATGGCAATTAAGGTATTGGAAGTGTGGAACATTCATGAAATTGATCTTCATTATATCCCAGGCAATGTAAGGTCTCCCTGTTAGTTCTCAATAATAGCATAAGGTGGTAACTTTTTAAAAACTTGTTATTTACTAACACCGGAAGTGTTTCCTGTTCAGTCATTTTGTTTTAGGATCACTTTCTTTTGTGGCAATACAGGAATACGTTGAGATGCAAATTTAATTTGTTTCATGACTGCTGTCGTATCTCGAAAAAATCGTATCTCAAAATAATTATTCCCATTTGAATTAAAAGAAACAGAATTAATATGTTCCAAGGGTAAGTAATTTACCCCCCCCTAAAAAAAAAATGCTTAAATTATGCTCAAATTACACTCAACAATCACTAAAGAAAGATAAATGCACCAGTAATAACACGGAAATTGATACATATATAATAATAAATGTTAATAAAAACAATTAAAAACAGATTCTTACTTGCCGCCTTGCGGCGAGTGCTAACGTGCGGGATGTATGCAAGGAGGAAGAAGGGAGAGAAGCAAAGCTACCACATACACACACACACACACACACACACACACACACACACACACACACACACACACATACACACATACACAAACTAAAAAGGGGCAAGATTATACACAGAAACATTTATATTTCAATTTTAATGCAACAGGAAGAATTAATAATAAAAAGATTAAATTGTAACCAACTTACCACAGAGACAGGGATGAGCGGCTAACGAAGGTGAACTAAGAGAAGAAAGAAGTATGGAGAGAGAGGGCTTAAACAGCATAGACTAACCTACGATGCGCACACACACACACACACACACACACACACACACACACACACACACACACACAAAACACACTTTTTTCTTTGCGTTTTATGTTTTTTCTTTTTCTTTCTACAAAGAAGTCACCACTTATCAAGGCCCGGACGCTACTCGAGGATAAAGGTTAATAAGTGAACAGTGGTCAAAGGGAACATGTCATAGTAATCGTTAGTGGTGGAAATTTGTTAAATTGGATTACTTAAGGGGATGGCTCATCAAGAATTTGTTCACATTGTACTTGAAGACAGCTATATTGTAGTCAGTTGAAAAGCAGGAAAACTGAACAGAGTTCCACAGGCATGCAGTTCTAAGAAAGAAGCTCTGTTCATGAAGTCTACATTTAGGTTTAAGCAAAGATAAAGAGTGGGGGAAATTATTGATAGTGATTTCAGCTAGACGAGTGTTTTTCATGAAAGTCGGGACATAGGGAAACCATAGATTAGAGCTCAGACGAGTATTTGCCATGAAAATAACGGTAACGCAGAGACAGACTCACAACATTTCTTCTGGTGGAAAAAGATTGCAGGGAAGAGAAAAGGCTATGAAGTCTATTTTGAACTCTGTCAAGGCAGGATAAGCTGCTTCTAGCAGCTCCTGCCCAGATCCAGCAACAGTACTCCATCCTTGGACATACTTGGTTCTTATATAGGTAGAGAATTGCATCAGCGGTGAGATATCTACTGGAGCAGTAGAATGATCCCACTATTCTTTCAGCACCCTTGGCAACGGATTTGATGTATGTGTTCCATTTCAGATCAGCAGTAAAGGTCAGACCTAGAAACTTGTCAAAACATGAAGCCTCCTTAAGACAAGAGCCATTCATTTTGATTGATACCAGACGGGGATCCATGATGGAAAGATAGAAGCTTGGTTTTAGACGCATTAAAATTAACCAGCCACCTTTTTCCCCATAGCTCCACGTGATCAAGATCAGAGGATAGAGGATCAGAGAGAACTTGATCATTTACGGCCTTTGATGTGTTGCCATAGACAGTAGTGTCATCAGCATAAATGTCTACAAATGATCTTAGGATGTGATTTGGGAAATCGAGATCATTTATGTAGATCAGGAAGAGAGTTGGGCCCAGGATGGACCCCTCAGGGACTACAGATTAATACTGTGGGTTTCTGATTTCTGCCCATCAGCCTCTACTCTTATGAATCTATCAGAGAGAAACGATTTAATAATTGAAAAGACATTTCCAGCTATACCATAACTGGAGATTTTGTGGAGTAGACCTTTATGCCACACCCTATCAAAGGCCTTTGATATGTCAAGAGCAATTGCCTAAGACAGGATTTCTCTGTTGAGATTTCTTTTTCTTTTATATTTTTTTTTTACCTTTCGTTTTTTAAATTTTTTGAAATCGTATCTCAAAATAATTGGTGTAAATATAATTACAATGTATCATCATATTTCCGAAAATCGTATCTTAGTGCATTCGTATCTCAAGGTATTATTATATATTAAAATTACCTTGACTCTGTGTGTGTGTGTGTGTGTGTGTGTGTGTGTGTGTGTGTGTGTGTGTGTGTGTGTGTGTGTGTGTATGCGCGCACGTGCAAAACGATCTATCTACCGACTTGAAACGATATATAGGGGATCTGGATCCATGGAACAAATTCGATTTGCTTTTTAGCAGGTAAAAAGTAGCTGCTAAGGGGTCAAAATTTATAAAAAAATGAAACTCGGCAGGCATAAGTCGACTTAAAGTGGTTCTCTACGCATGCGCAAATATATATTTATGCATTAATGTGGGTTAATTTTTACAGTTTTGATATCTATCTGTTGATGGCTCAGATGGTAACGAATAATGCTGGAGATCTTCATGATTTGGTTTTGATTCTAGCTGATGGCAACCAAGTCATGTATTTTTAAATTTTTGAAATCACTACTATATAGTGGGTTCAATATAATAATCAATAGAATATTGACTCAATTATAATAATAAATACGAAATCTGCATGAATTAAAATATATTTAAGTGTATTTTATTGCTGGGCCATGTCAGGCGGCCACTGCTATATATTAGGTACACTATAATGATCAATCGAGAATTGACTCTATAATAATAAATACGGAATGTGCATAAATTAAAATATCATTTTTAGACGTATTTTATGACCGGGCAACGCCGAGCATTCTGCTAGTATAAACAAAAAAAAATGAAAGAGGCATTCAGTAAACAAGCATTAAATAAACAAAAAACCGGAAATGGATGCTAATAGGTATTAAAGGTAAAGAAATACTTGCATATTTTATGAGGTGTAACAATTTAATGATTCTTAATTCTTGTGTTGGTTGAAGCTTCCCACATCCAATTTGGATATATTTGTTCTTTTAGGTTCTCCGTTTTTTTTTTTCTCCCGGTCATTTTAATCAACATATTGCAATAAATGGTGCAAATCTCCTCAGAATTCCAAGAAATTATTTTATTCTTTTTTTCTTCATAGTATTTAGTCCATCCGTATCAAAAAAACAAGCCAAAAGAAATAGCCAGAATTCAAGATGGCGGTTTCTCACATATTTAATACCAGCAAGGTTACTCTGCGATGCTCAGAGAAGTAGTAAGTTATTTATTTTTATCAATAATAATTTATTTTTTACTGCTGTCACACGCAAGGTAAATCTTACTGTAAAACCCAAAACAACTAATCGAGTTGTTGTAATATTTTTTATTTGAGCTAATCTATATATATAAAAGCGAAAATGTATGTATGTTTGTATGTATGTATGTACGCTTTTCCTCGATGTCCACAAAAGGCTTCTTTCAGAGAAACGCTTGCTCGGTTCACAACTTCTTAAAACTTTTTATATCATCTATAAATTGTAATATCTCAGAGTTACGCACGGAGCTCGCCTGTCTAATTTTATTGACTTTCAAACATTAATTATTCCACATTCCCCACATCGGCACGTGTTACATTCGATTTTCAGTATAAAAAAAAGTGAAACTCGACTCTCAAGAGAGCTAAGTAACGTTTTTTCAATGTCGTCATATCAGACTGTAGCTTTCATTTCGCTCCTCCTAATAAACAGGGAGCAGGTTTTTAAAAACAAACAAACCGATTTATTCACCTCATTCAAAACTGTCCCGCACAAAATGCTAACTGCTGAATACCTATCGCCGTCACGTCAATCAAAAACGCACACCTGTTTTTTTTTAAACACTTTACTATTTTCCAACTGCGCGTCGTGAAGGCTTCGTTTTTTTTTTAACGGGCACCTGTTTTTTTTTGTTTTTTTTCACATTTTCGGGTTTTTTTCACATACCCCGAAAAACACCCGGGCAACGCCGGGTACCCCTCGCTAGTAATATATAAATGTATGTATGTATGTTTGCATGTCTTTCTAAAACTTTCGATAGAGGCGGCGGATTTTCACAAGATCAATATTGTTTGGAAGCTCGGCTCTTCAGACGACAAATACCGAAAAATAGGCTAAAAACATTAATTTCTTCACCCTCAACTGGGCACTTTTCTAGGGGGGGGTCGCTTTTTTCGCCGATATTTTTGAAAGTCATCCCCTCTTTTCGGTTGTCTAGCCTTAATTTAAACCTACCTCACTTCTGGTTTGGCGGTGGTCATAACAGCAAAGATGTCAGGTTTTTTTCCCGTTCTTTTCCTCCTTCACGGTACAGGTTCGAGCTTGCCTTCCTACTACCAATTTTTTTTTCTTTGCTCAACACACACCTCCAAACACCCGGACAACGCCGGGCTGAAATGCTAGTATATATATATATATATATATATATATGATTTAAAGATCAAAAGAGCAGACGAGTGCAAAATTGATTTTAATAAACATTTCTATTTGTTAAAATAAAATTGAATTTTTTTTTTCAAATTTTCGAATAATAAAATATATTCTTCTGGAAATACAAACAGTTTTTTTTTTTTCTTGTTCTTACACGTCATGTTGGAGATAACAACCGGCACGTCCTCAGAGGTTGGAAGTTGAGGTGGAATGATGTTTTAATGTCCGGTAATGGTAACCCCTTGCCAAACATTCACAAAAAAAATACACAACTAGCTACAACCACTATATTCGATTCTCCCCCCCCCACACTTTCTAACTGTACCTAAATCTCGCAGATTCCATAAACAAAGCTTTTTTCCAGATCTCGCCTGTGAAACACTGTTCTGCTCGCCTGCTTCCCAGTTGAATACAACATGGTAGCCTTCAAATCCAATGTAAACAAGTTCTTGTTGAGCCATCCCTATAAATAATCAAATTCTGCTCAATTTACACCATTAACGATTACTACACTATCACCTTATATTCATTAAGCTTTACCTTGAGTGGCCATTGGGCCTTGATAAATGGTGACTCCCAAGCAATATATATATATATATATATATATATATATATATATATATATATATATATATATATATAATGATTTTTTATTAATAATAAATCTTACTTGAAGAGTCAAATTTCTTCACAGTGATCTACCGTATTTTATAGTGTTCCATAAAGTAGTTTAAGGAAAGTTCTCTTTGTCAAATGGTGGGTGTTTCAAATCTCCCGGAACCATGTGGATCTGCAATTTTAAATTGAAGCTGGGTCACAGATAATAATCTCAGCAGTAAATAGAATAAATTTAGAATCGCACGCCTATGCAACTCAATTCCGTTTTCCTGCTTTCCAACTGACTACAACATGGTTATCTTCAAGTCCAACGTGAGCAAGTTCATGAGCCATCCCCTTAAGCAATCTAATTTACCCAATTCCCACTACTAATGATTGCTGCGATATTTTCCCATTGACTATTGTACACACATAAACTCATATCCTTGAATGGCCTCCAGGTCTTGATAAGTGATGACTTATTTATAAAAAAAATTAAAAAAATTTTATCATTTATTAAAATAAAGCATCATCTTTACTCATAAAAATGAAATTTGCATAATTGATTATTATTTCATTTCTTTATTATTATCAGTTATTATGAAGATTAAGCCTCCATTTCTTTGCTGATAAAAATTAAATTTGCATACGTGATTATTCTTTCATTTCATTTTATTATCAATTATTTTAAGATTGGACCGCCCTTTCTTTGCTCATGAAATTAAATTTACACAAGTGATTATTATTTAATTTCTTTATCATTATCAGTTATTATGAAGATTAAGCCTTCATTTCTTTTGCTGATAAAATTAAATTTACACAAGTGATTATTCTTTCATTTCTTTATCATTACCAGTTGTTATCAATATAAAATTATTGTGCGATATGAATATCCAATGTGATAATTTTATTGAAACAAGGAGATCAGATTTAGTCTTGTTAAAAAAAAAATGGACACAAGACAAGAATCGTTGACATAGCAGTACGAGCTGATGGGAATGTGGAAGAAAAGAGAAACGGAGGAGGTCGAAAATACTTGAAAATGGAAGATAAAATGATTGTAGAAGTTGAAGAAAGTAGAAGTTGTACCTGTTGTGATGGGATTTGACAAATGTATTGAGAAAGTTGGAATCCATTTAAATGTTGGAATACTTCAGAAGACTGCCTTGTTAGGAACCGGCAGAATCTTGCACAAAGTCAGAAACAAAATGTTAAAAAAAAAAATTTTTTTTAAATACTTGTCGTGTAACCTAAAATTCAATAAACTTCTAATGAATGAAACGTCAAAATCAAAATATAATGTATCAAAAACCTTAAACTTCTTAAAAACTTTTTCTTCTAGGGGATGGGACATCCAACCAGATGTCTGACATTTACCCCTATTTTAGTGAGTCCAACCAAGAGATCTTTTCAGGATTCTAGCCGTCCCTTTCAGTGCAATCGTTTGTATTTCACTTGCACTTGGTTCACCGGGTAAGCTTGCTATGTACTTTTTAAAGTTCTTTTTCATAAGCCCAGTTGCTCCTATGATGACTGTGAAAGCAAAGTATTGTGAAATGTCAAATCCAAATATTGAGAATAACAGTATGAATAGGACTGACACGCACGGTAGGTTTATCTTAGAACAGCAGTGGGAACCAGGTCTCAATCCTGCAACAGCTAGAACGAAGTGGAGTAAAGAGATTAACAAGATAATCATGGAGTACTTCTTCAGAAGCAATTCTTATGATGAAAATGGAAAGCTTATCAGGGGATACAGAAAATGTATGCTTAATGGAAAGAACGAGGAACGTTTGAATCAACAGAAAAGCGCGTGTGAGATCAGACACAAAATGTTACAATAGAGATAATAATAAAATCAATTTGAGAAATCTAAGTAGGACAACGCCTGCTGTAAATGTGGTATTATGGTAAACGGGGATTCTAGTTAGGAATAGCATAACAAATAAGCCTGAAGGACCTATGTTACTGACAGGAGAGGGTTCATTAGGGAAATAAAAGGCACCTTAAAACCAGTAGCTCCGAAAGTCTGGTAACACCAACCATCTAGGAGAAGGAAAACTCTGATTTCGAACCACTATATATAATGTATCGCAAACCTAAAATTCAATAAACTTCTTATGTCAAAGCAAAGTATTGTGAAATGTCAAATCAAAGTATTTAGAATTACTGCATGAATTAAAATATTATATTTAAGCATATTTTATGACCAGACAAGGCCTGGCGCCTCTACTAGTAATAATTAAAAAATGAGGCAAAACATTGTATTTTTTGGATTATTTGATTTATAGATATATATAGTAAAATGATCTTTTCTCTGTGTGTGTGTGTGTGTGTGTGTGTGTGTGTGTGTGTGTGTGTGTGTGTGTGAAAAATCTCTATAAAACTCCTCTCTGAAGATTTGGTCTACAGAGTTGAAATCTATAATATAGATCTTACCTGTCTGTTTAAATGTATGTATGTATGTATGTAGGTCATGTCATATGCTACTGGTACCATGTAACCCAGTACTACCTGCCTCATGGTCGGGTCACCGGCAACTAAACTGGTTCCCCCACCAGACTTGTTTGGTGAGGAGGGCGGCTAGTCTCCCTGGAGGATTAAAAACAAGACCTTCCAAAGGGCGAATGAACTCTTTTTCTGGGTCAACGGCCAACTAGCACCGTGTATATTTGTGTGTGTGTATATGTGTATTGGGGTGGAGAGGGCTCCCGTAAGCCATGGTGAAGGTAACCTTTCTAGGAGAAGCAAATCTCTGATTTAAAAAACCATAAAGTGGGAGACCAGTACCCGCATTAAGCTGGTCTGCAGTTTAATTTGTTGCTGGCTATCTTGCTCTTGCTTGTTGCTGGATCTCAACATTTTGAACCGAGAGAGAGACTTAGCTGTCGTACAAAGCTAAGACTGTAACATCATCTTTGTATAGATACTCCCTCAGGCATTTGGGCTCATGGATTTTAAATGTCTGAGGGAGTGGCACTCGTCTGACAAGACGTTGCAATCATCATCATGTATGTATGTATGTATGTATGTATGCCAGCGCCCTCAACACAAGCCTAGGAAGAGGTTCAAGGACTCTACAAAGAATAATTTGAAAGTCTTACAAATCGACATTGAGACATGGGAAGAACTTACTCTGCAAAGGCTGAAGTGGCGAAAGCTTGTATGTGAAAGTTGTGATGCTCTAGAGAAAAGAAAGTAGGCCCACAGCAATCTGAAGCGAGAGCTTCACCAAGGTTTAATTGATGGTCTTAACCATGACACACAGAGCTGGAAATGCAATACTTATGAACGAGTGCTTTTGTCAAAAGCTGGCTACGTCAACCACATTAAGTCGCACAAAACTCCTGTCTAGGTTAACTTTGCACTTATTAGTCTGAACCAAACGATCTGTTTAATATGCAGCAAAGTTTGCAAGTCTACTGCTGGTTTGAGAAGACGTGATTGTTCATAGGAATACTCTTCAACCTCCAGAGGAAGTCAACTCAGTGGAAATTGCTCAATTTGCATGTCACGTCTGCTTCAAGATGTACAAATCTGCGGCGGGAGTGCAGAGTCATCTGAGATGACATGGACAACAAGATTGGAAGAACTCAGTGTGGTAGCGATCATCTGGAAAGATGCAGCAATCATCATGTATGTATGTATGTATGTATGTATGTATGCCTAAAACCTTCAACAGAGGCGACGGATTTTCACGAGATTGGTATCGTTTTGAAGCTCGACCCTTCAGACGACAAATATCGAAAAGTTAACTAAAAACAGTAATTTCTTCACCCTCAACTGGGCATTTTTCTATAAGGAGGGGTCACTTTTTCGCCGATATTTTCAAAAGTCATCCCCTCTTTTCGATTGACTGGCCTTAATTTAAATCTTTGCCATTTCCGGTTTGGCGATGCATGCAACGGCAAAGATATCACTTTTTTTTTCACATTCTTTTCCTCCTTCGCGGTATGGGTTAGAGCCTGCCTGCCTATAAACACTTTTTTCTTTTTTTTTGCTGAACACCCACCTTCAAACACCCGGGCAACGCCAGGCACACAGACTAGTTTGATATAAAGAGTATTTGAATTTGTAGCACATTTCCTATTCCTTCCAATATAAGTTCTCGTTTTTACATAAAAGGACCAAACTAAAATTAATGATAAAATCAACTTTTTGAAATGACTATTTCTTTTCTCATCTTCATTAATATTTTCACATTTCGGCCGATGTGACCTTTAACCTTCTTCAGCATTTTGTAACCTTCGACCTTCTTGTTTACATCTTCAACGACATCTTAGACCATACGTCATACTTGAATAAGAAAATGATTAAAAAGTTAATCTGTATATATACTAGCAGGCCGCTCAGCGTTGCCCGGATGTAAAATACTCATAAATAATATATTTTAATTTATGCAGATTTCTTATCTATTATTATAGAGCCAATTCTCTATTAATTATTATCCAATATATAGTAATGGTTTCAAAAGTTATAAAAAAATATGACCTGGATACCATTTGCTAGAATTAAAACCAGAATGTTGAGCACACTAGGCTTAGTTGTTATTTATCGCTCCAGTGTCGTTACCGTCTGAGCTACCAACAGATACGAAAGGTTAAAAATTAAGCTATGAGTGTTTAATTTTGCGCATACGCAAAAGTAACAGCAGGAGTACTATTTTAATCGACTTACCCTGCCAAGGTAAACTGTTTTGTTTTCAATTTTGACCCATTAGCAGCAACTTTTGCTGGCTAAAAACCAAATCGAAAGTATCCTACAGATTCAAATACCCTTTATATCACATTTCAACTCTGTAGATCAAATATTTAGAGAGGGGTTTAGTAGAGATTTTTCACACACACCCCGACAAGATCACTTTACTATCTATAAAAGTGAGAATGTGTGCGTGTGTGTGTGAAGACAATTCTCAACTTATATACTCAATGAATTTTGGATCTGCAGACTTGAAATTTAGTATTGATATATAGGGTATTCAGACGTGTGGAAACCTTTTTAATCAGTTTTCATATGGAGAAAAAGGGCTGCTAAGGGGTCAAAAGTGAAAAATTGGTACGTGGGGGTCATTGGATTTTATTTGTTTGTCAACTGTTTTATGAATGTGCATGCATGAATCATTCACATGACAACTTCCTTATGTTAAGAATAAGTAGATTTGAAAACACTTTTTAAAGATCGTGTTATGGTGACCTGATGGTTATTGCACTTGACTCACTGTATTTAGGTTTTGGGTTCGATCTCAGCTCGAGTATATATATATTTTTTTTTTATTTACAAGAACTGAACTATTTAGAAAAAACATAATACTACCATGCACATCTCTCAGTTTCTGTATGAATTAAAATGTAATTTTTTGTGTATTTTACAACCGGCCAACGCTGGGCTGTCTCTGCTCTATCGATATATATATATATAATTTTTCATCTTAAATTCTACACAATTATGCAGAATGTAGAAACTATGCATAAATAGAATTCAGCATAATAGTGAAATGAAACCACTCATCTAATAAGAAATCATCAAAATTGATAAATAATTAAAGCTTGTTTTTAAAGGAATATGCAAATTAGTTAACGTTTCTGTAGTCGCTCACATATCCATGACTGAGTATATTAAGAAGTTCGTTTTAATTTTGAATAGAAAAAGTAGGCTTTTAAATATCAATGTGAGAACGAGAAAAAACTAAGCTTTATAGGTATATACAGAGATAGATATAAGAGTGAACTTGTGTACATGTGGAACGACCTCAGCCAAACTACATGTTTAAAACTTGATATATAGGGTATTAGAACCTGTGGAATATATTCTATTTGGATTTTAGCTGGAAAAAAGAGTTGCTAAGGGCTCAAAATTGAAAATTTGGAACTTGATAGGCAAAAGTCAACGTAATGTTCATTGTCTACGCATATGCAAATATACATTTATGCGTTTAACTGCTTTAATTTGTAAAGTTTTGATTTGCATGTGTCCTTAGGTCAGATGGAAGTGAATATCGGTGGAGACCTTAATGTTTTGGTTTCGATTCTAGCTGATAGCACAGAAGTCATATTTTTCTTTTAACTTTTGAAATTATTATTATATATCGGGTACAATATAATAATCAATAGAGAATTGGATCTATAATAATAAATATGAAATCTGCATAAATTAAAATATCATATTTAAGCGTATTTTATGGCCGGGCAACGTCAGGCGGCCTGCTAGTAGAATATCAAAGTAAATTTTATTTTATTTTTTTTATTTTTTGCTTCTAAAATTTTGCAAAATAAACAATTAAAAAAAAAAAAGAAATAACTAAGGCCACTTCTACTATTTTCAGTCTTCCTTCCGGCAGCCAACAAGAATGATAATCGACAAGCACTTTGTAAATGTACATTGGATTTGCATGATAAAACATTGTAAACTTGGGAAAATGTCAAAACTATTCAAGACGACCAGCAGAGGAAGGAGGAGGAGGAGGAGGAGGAGGGGGGGAGGATGTTCCAAATAGATGCTCAACATCCCCTCCCCTCTCTCTCTCTCTTTCTCTCCCTCTCATCAACAGGCCTTAAGTAATTCTGCTTGTTGCTATAGCAACTTTAATATTTCTGTTATTTCAGAAACAGCAAAACCTTTAAGTCATTTTGTATTACGTTGAATTAATCACAACTACTGTTCCCGTCTTGAGTGTTATTTTCACAACCCAAGATCAGTGGCGTAACGGATAAAGCACTAGGTAAATTCAGTTTTAAGTGAGACTCTTTTGGAGGCTGAAGGTTCAATCCTCAGTGCGGGCGATACTAAGTATACAAGTGTGAATTGCTTAAAGACTTCTTCGACGGGACGAAAACATGCTACGCTCGTAGATTAAATAAAAGGTTCTGTCCAAAACTCTGCACAGATTCTCAAGTTTGACAGAAAGATTTCCAACTTCAACAAGATACACCTGGAGAAGGTCGGATTTCATTTGAAAACAGGTGAAGATTATTTCAAGAAAACGAAATAAGCAACTGCTTATATCACTAAAAAAAAATAAGCAACTGCTTATATCACTAAAAAAAAAATAAGCAACTGCTTATATCACTAAAAAAAAATAAGCAACTGCTTATATCACTAAAAAAAAATAAGCAACTGCTTATATCACTAAAAAAAAAATAAGCAACTGCTTATATCACTAAAAAAAAAAATAAGCAACTGCTTATATCACTAAAAAAAAAATAAGCAACTGCTTATATCACTAAAAAAAAAAAAATAAGCAACTGCTTATATCACTAAAAAAAAATAAGCAACTGCTTATATCACTAAAAAAAAATAAGCAACTGCTTATATCACTAAAAAAAAATAAGCAACTGCTTATATCACTAAAAAAAAATAAGCAACTGCTTATATCACTAAAAAAAAAATAAGCAACTGCTTATATCACTAAAAAAAAAATAAGCAACTGCTTATATAACTAAAAAAAATAAGCAACTGCTTATATCACTAAAAAAAAAATAAGCAACTGCTTATATCACTAAAAAAAAAATAAGCAACTGCTTATATCACTAAAAAAAAATAAGCAACTGCTTATATCACTAAAAAAAAAATAAGCAACTGCTTATATCACTAAAAAAAAATAAGCAACTGCTTATATCACTAAAAAAAATTAAGTAACAACAACAGATTTTATATTTAAAAGCGATAAAACATCGTGTGTTAAATCTGACAAGGTGTCGTGGTAAAACGCTAGCTGACCGGTTGTGTAGTCGTGAGTTCGATCCCTTGCCAGGAAGTGTAACCTTGCTAATGCTGGGTGATACCCAGTAACACGTGTCCATGGATGAACTTTTATGCATGTAAAAATTTTAAATATATTTAACTAAAATATATATTTTAATATTTAATCAATAAAAAATACGTCCTGTGAAAAAAGGGGTGGAGGGCGACGTAAAATAAAAGTAATCCCTTCTTGGCAGCTTAAGAAAGCGAAAAATAAGTACAAATAAGCAACTGCTTAAATCACTAAAAAAAAAAATTTAAAAAAAAAAAAAAACGATAACAGATTTTATATTTAAAAATGATAAAAATCGATCGCTTGCCAAGAATTATAGCCATGCTGATGACGGATGATATCCAGAAACACGTTCCCATGAGTAAATTTTTATGTACGTAAAAATAAAAAAATAATTTTAAACTCATACCATTTTTTAAAAATAGTCTTGTATTTTATTATTACAATAAATTTTTTGCATTTATATATATATATATATATATATATATATATATATATATATATATATATATATATATATAGTCACCCACATACAGCACTGTTTCGCTGTATCACAGCTCATCAGTGCTGTTAGACAAGCAGCTACCTCTCAAGCCAGGTTTGAAACTCGACCGCCTAAACGACAATCGGCGCGTTTAACTGTTCCACTATTCGGCTACTGCTATGACGGGCATGTGTATTAACAATCTTCAAGCATTGTCCAAACACCTAGGCTCCATTTGTTTACACAAAGAGCATCGCTTAATACACTAATGGCAAAGAAATATTTTTCCATGATTTAAAACTTCATAATAAAAGATATTTTTTCTTTTCATATAATCATTGGACGCAGTGGACAGGGTGCATCTTTTGTATCGTGGGCAGACGTACACCCACAGGATGTTCTAGAGTGACACTCTAGCTGTAAAATCCGCCATTAAATGATAAAATTACTCTGTGAACATCAATTTCGTCCTTCAGAATTCTTTTCAAATTGGTGATAAACATAATTAATTGCAAGGTAAAATTACAAAACAATTATAAGTGCTTTTCATTGCAATTATATATTAGTTATGCGAATGGGCGTTAGATTATATAAAAATTATATACAATCCTTAATAAACCCAGCACAATTAGCATTTTATTTGGTTCAGTGGTTTTCAATATTGTTATTTTTACTTATTTTGGGGTGTTTTAGGAATTCAATTCCCCCATCGTTTGTCTATTCTGTATTTAAGAATTGTTGTAAATAAAAAATCATTAAACCTATAAAAATTATTTGGGAATATTTTAATGGCGGTTGTCTCAGAGAGTAAATGCGGTATTTTAGTGAATGTAACTAGTTTAGAGAATAGACCAAATGGACGACCCCCGACCTCCATCCCACTCATACCATTTTCGCTTCATGTTATATCTTTTTGTTAATTGGAATGATTATGGAAAGATCAATAGAGTACACCACCTTTAATAACATTCCATTCTGTTTAATGTGAAGAGAGTGCAACTGTTTGATATTGCAATCTAGTGGGTGATGCCCTTTTCTCTTCTTTTTTTCTATTTGGGAGTTACCACTTATTAAGGCCCAAAGGTAACTCGAGGATAAGGGTTAATGAATGTAAGGTGGCAGTGTTCTAATCGTTAATGGTGTAAATTGGATAGAATTTGATTATTTATTGGGACGGCTCGACAAGAACTTGCTTAGATTGGATTTGAAGACTAACATGTTGTATTCAACCGGGAAGCAGGCCAGCTGAACAGTGTTCTACAGGCGCATATATTTCCATAGAAAAGATGTTGCGAGTCTATCTCTGCTCTATCACTATTTTCATGGTAAGTGCTCAACTGAACTCCAATCTATGGTCCGACCCCTTGCCAAACTTTCACAAAAAACACTCGACTAGCTACAACCACTATATATGATTTCCCCCACTCTCTATCTGTGTCTAAATCTAAACGCAGATTCCATGAACAAAGCTTCTTTCCCAGAACTGCCCGCCTGTGGAACACTGTTCTACTGGTCTGCTTCCTGGTTGAATACAACATGGCAGCCTTCAAATCCAGTGTAAACAAATTCTTGTTGAGCCGTCCTCATAAATAATTAAATTCTACCCAATTTACACCATTAACGATTATTACACTACCATCTTACATTCATTAACGATTATTACACTACCATCTTACATTCATTAACGATTATTACACTACCATCTTACATTCATTAACGATTATTACACTACCATCTTACATTCATTAACGATTATTACACTACCATCTTACATTCATTAACGATTATTACACTACCTTTTCACTTTCTTTTCCTCGGTACGGGTTCGAGCCTGCCTGCCTACTATCACTTTTTTTTTTTTTTTTGCTCAACACACACCTACAAACACCCGGGCAACGCCGAGCACCTAGGCTAGTTTATAATAAATAAGAATGACGTGTGTTACTGTTTAGAAATATTAACAAAAAAAAAAAAAAACATCAACTGAAAGTGATTTTCATTTTCTTATTAATTTGTAGGTATTAAAATTTTTTAAAGATTTTTTTTATTAGTAGTAATTGTTTTGAAAATAAATTCTTTTGGAAATATTTAAAGCCAGTCTATAATTCTAAAATCTTTGAGACGCTACTCAATTAAGCACTAGCCCACCACCTTGCAAAGGCCAACCTTTCTGACAAATAGTACGAATTTAGACAATGTCGTTCTACTGCAGATGTTTTAACAGTCATCTCTGAACGTATATACAATGCACTATCTAAGGCAGATGAAGCCTTCAATATATCCAAGGCCTTTGACAAAGTTTGGCATGAAGGGTTGCTAATTAAAATTAAATCGTACGGTATAACTGGACGAATACTAAATATAATTATATCCTTCTTAGACAATAGAACCATCCAGGTTGTCATTAATGCTGAAGTGCTTCAGGGTCGATCCTTGGACCACTATTATTCCTGATATTCATAAATGATCTCCCTAATAAAATTGTGTTTGAGATGGGTTTATTTGCTGATGATATAACACTCTATAACATGCATGAGAGAAGAACAGACGTACATAAATCTACGACAATGGCTGAATCCTTAGAAAATGACCTCCAGACCGTAGTGGAATGGGATCGCAAATGGATGGTAACATTTAATGCTAGTAAGACTAACCTCTTTTCCTTTAACAATTACAAAAAGCCTCTCCAACCACCGATATCCATGGCATATAACTCTCTACTTGAGAATTCTTCCTTCAAACTCCTTGGCTTAACATTCACAGGAAATATGAACTGAAATAAATACATTGAGGCCATTGTGAAGGCTGCTGCAAGGAAGGTGGGCTGCCTCTATTATGCTAGAAGACAATTCACACTTGAGAATATCCTGTACCTCTACAAGGCTACCATTCACCCATGCATGGAGTATTGTTACCACATCTGGGCTGGTTCATCTACCACTAGTCTCTCCCTCTTGGATAAAGTTCAAAAAAGAGTTTTCAATCTAATCCGTCCCACTTTGTCAACTAGGCTCCAACCCTTGTCCTGCCGCCACAACGTTGCACCTCTGTGCCTGTTTTACAAGTATTTTAATGGAATGTGCTCTGATGAACTCATTACACTTGTGCTCCTTCGACATACATATCCCCAACAAACATGCTTAGCAGCAAAATCACACCCCCTTCACTGTTGAGGTTCTGAAATGCTAGAAAGCTTTCTACTCTAATAGTTTCTTCCCTAGAACAGCTAGACTTTGGAATTCCCTTCCTGCTACCTGCTTCCCTGACGGTACTGATATGCAGAAGTTCAAATGTAATGTAAACCAACATCTTAATCTTTCTTAGACATGGACCCAATTAGTAGCCCGTTACGTACAAGTGGCAGTATACCTTGTTGGGGGTGGGGTGTGTAAAGACAAAATATTTTAAGAATTATAAACAACTAACAGGACCCTTGTACCGGCGTTGCTTGGTGAAAAGATGGCACAATGATAGCACGAAGAAACGATAAACTTGAACTTCAAATTTGCAACATTTTTTTTTTTTAATTTGCAACATTTTTTTTAAATTTGCAACATTTTTTTTAATTTGCAACATTTTTTTTAATTTGCAACATTTTTTTTTTAAATTTGCAACATTTATTTTTTAAAGAACCTTGAAAAAAAAATTAAATTATGAAAGCAAATAAAAAGTTAAAAGAAAAAAAAGAAAAGATTTATCAGCTAATTTCCTTTATTCTTGCAGAACAGTTATCTTCCTTTTGTGAAATCTTCGGTGTCTGGGGAAACCCAGTTGAGAAACATTGTTTCAGAGTTTAAAAAAAGGATTGCAAATTGTGATGATCTCTAGTTTTACAAGTTTACTGGAAGAAAATGTTTCATTATTATCAGCTCGACATGAGAAATTTATGTATGTCTGTTTGTCCTCACGACACGATTCACCACACCCTTCTCCTCAACCCTCTCTTTTTCATCCACTCAGCCTATTCCCCTCAGTACACACACACACACACTGCACTGCACTTTATATAGTCGATTCCTTAATGAGTTTATGAATTAGCATTTTATTTACTAAATTAGTACATACAATGGCTGAATAACCGATTCCCACCTCCAATGAAACCTGGCCCAATTGACACTGAAAGAATAATTTTTTTTTTTTAATTTTAGATATTATTTATCGAGGACAATACTGATCAAGAATATATCAACTTTGTGGCTGTTTGTTTTGTATTCTTTTACTTTGAGTTGGACACACATACACTCATGCCAGTGAATAAATCCTGTGTATGTGGAGAAGCTGGTTTGCTTCTTTTATAAGTGGGAAATAAAAAAAAAATTTAAAGCAGGAACGCAGAAAAATAATTAAATTAAAATAATAAAAAAAGTATACAAACGTTCACAATAGGAATATACGGATGCACGACTGAGGGGAGGGGCGAATAACCAGCACTCCCTACTTACCTCCAACTACCTGGCATCATTTTCAGATAGCCTTTTGACTTTCTGGCATTTTGGCTTCCATAGAATCCGTACTTAAACGACTTTGTTTTATTTTTGCTTGTGCGAAGCCAGAATCTCTCGCTTTTTTTAGGCTAATTAAGCTATTTTTTGTTCAAACAAGGTTTTTTTTTCTTATTTAATTTAATATCTTATGATTCTACTTTACTAATTATCTTTGAAATAGACACAGAAAACTAATATTAATCTTTCAAGGGATTTTTATAATGAATTTATTTAACTTCAAAATTTAGCTGAACTCGTCAGTTTTTCAGAATGTTGCCGAGAAAATATTTTTCATCATAGATTGTCTTTTTTTTTTTCACGTGTACAAATATGTTTTTCCTTTTGGAAATTAACTTTAGGCTTTAATCTTTCACATACAATAAAAAAAAAAAATAATAATCGGAAACCTACTAAAAATTATGATAAATCGACTTTCAAAACTATGCTCCCAATTTTTCCGCCATTTTTCTCCATACTTAGTAGAGAGAAACACTAGAAAGCAAATAATATTCAAGTAGGAAATAAAATGTATGGTGCAATTCCCCTCGGTTTCCAAACGCAATTGTTCTAAAAAGTTGTTCGAAAACCGAATCAATTTTCCCATTAAAAATAATGTATAAAAAATTAATTCGTTAATTTGTATAAAACGACTTATTTTTTCATGTATTTTAATACAAAATTATTAAGCATCAGTTAGATTTTTGTTTTCAATATTAACTATAATGTATAATTATATAAAACTTAATTTTGTAAAAAAAAAAAAAAAAATGTATGTATTTTTTATGAACTAAGATTATTTTTAGTGTATATTTTGTCCACGTTACCACGCATTTTGTAATATGTTCTTTATTTTTTATTTATTTATATTTAGTTATTTAAACATTTAATTTGTAAGAAAAGATCTAGATTTAAAAAAGAACCCAGCTTGATTAAAAAAATAAAAAAGGAAAAAGAAAAAAGGTGTTTATTCATATTATCACGGAATGAAGATCGTATATTCCAAACAAATCACAAAAATTGATTAAGTATTTTTTCTATTATTTATGAAAAATAAATTTGCCGTTTTTCTTTTTTTTTACCGATAAGCGACAGACGAGGCCATATTTTATTAGGAGACATAATGAGGGGAGGTAATCAGTGATTCTGTTAACAGCGTGCATTAGGGTTGTCTGCAATTGTTTGGATGCTTATTTGATTTTTTTCACCCTTATTCAAAACAAAGTAAAATCTGATTGTCTATGATATAAATCTCACCTGCAAATGTTAACGAGCATCTCTCCCCCCTCTCTGGCTTTCTTACTCTTTCTATTTTCTCTATAAGAGAATAGAGAAGGAGAGAGAGAGAGAGAGAGAGAGAGAGAGAGAGAGAGAGAGAGAGAGAGAGAGAGGGGTGAGTAAACGTGGAGGTAGACACGTTTACCAGAACCAAAGGTCAGCTGACCAAATTACGTATGTGTGACGTGGTTGGCTAGATCTGGGAGATTTGATTTGAGCTTTGAAGAAGACGGACGTTTTTTCTTAACTGGGAGGGGGGAGACGAACGCTGACGTGTGTGAAGAAGAACTAACACAAGCCGATTTCACTTCCACTTCTGCAGAACCTCTGGGGAAAGTGAAATAAAAAACTATAAAACCATTTCATCGTCTTGGAGTGATAAATCTTCGTCAAACAGGTATCAAGTCTCCCTCCAGGATGAGAAATTGCCAGATGGTTCCACAGCGAGAAACAGAGGTAGGTTAAGAAATTACATGTCACACACACGATTCCCTTTATGATAATCAAACACACAACCATTTATATTAGAGACAATCACACGGAATCTTTGATGTTATATAGTGTATACACCCAAACGTAAAAAGTGCCCCTAAATGGAGAACTCTATATAACATATTCAAATGTAACGAAAGATCAATTTGGTCCCCCTCAATGATTCAAAATGGCGCCCCAGGATGATAACCCTCAAGGATAACTTCGATGATTGAATATATAACATAAATGTATGTATGTATGTATGCATGTATGTATGTCTAAAACTTTCGACAAAGGCGACGGATTTTCACAAGATCGGTATCATTTTGAAGCTTGACCCTTGGGCGGCAAATATCGAAAAATTGGGCAAAAACATTAATTCCTTCACCCTCAACTGGGCACTTTTCTACAGAGACGGGTCGCTTTTTTCGCTGATATTTTCAAAAGTCATCCCCTCTTTTTCGAGTGTCTAGCCTTAATTTAAACCTACGCCACTTTCGGTTTTGCGATGGACGCAACAGCAAACACGTCACGTTTTTTTTTCATGTTCTTTTCCTCCTTCGCAGTATGGGTTCAAGCCTGCTACCACTTTTTTTTCTTTGCTCAACACACACCTCCAAACACCCGGGCAACGCCGGGCATCGAGGCTAGTCTTGAATAAAAATAAAACTTGATCAAATTACGTGATCTTTGCAATTTTTCATTTTCGTCCCGTGACTAGTACGTACATCATACAGACGTTTATGTTTTAGGGCTCATCGTCGATTTATATGACGTGAACCGCACTTGATTGGCGTGTGAAGAATGCGGAATTAGCAAAGTGCGGATTTTGTGACAATAGCACGAGGCTTGAAATTACTGATTTTTATGGTCAGAGTGTCACGTGTGGCTTGGAATTAATGTGATTATTTTCAGAGAATAACTGTCTATAATCATGAGAGAGAGAAAGCACGCATTTGTGTTCATCTCGTAAGAACTGTAGCTTGAAATAAAATTGTTTAAAAAGAAGAATTAAATTCTCGTTGAATGTGATAACTTTCCACGATGGGTGTTGAAGAGAAAAACCGGTTGATTTTTGTCTGTAGCGCGCGTAACATCTGTGATGGGTGTTTTTTCTCTCAAGGATGGAGTTCCCTTCAGCACGTGCTCTGTGGTTGAGAGTTTGGAGGGAAAACTGATTTAATTTTTTTCACGGCAAATCTTTATATAGAGATGTTCTCGAATGTTCTAGCCAGTTTGCTGTATCTCTACGCGAGGAAACGTAACATAGTTCCTTTGTTTTGTGTGTGTAGAGGTAGCATCATGGCGCTGTGTGTTTGCGCGCTCTTCATACGCGTGGGCGTTGAAAACGGTGATTGCTTTGAAAATGTTCTTGCCGGAGATTTGTTCCGGTCGTATGTAGCGGTTGCTACACTGTATTTTCTTTAATTTTAAGTGTCGCCATAAGTGCCAATCTTAATAAACACACAAAAAAAAAACATATCTGAATTCAAAAACCCAGTAGTTGCAAATCTACACAAAACTGTTAACGTTTAATCAAACGGTCTGCTTTGATTGGTTCGAGAATCGAAAATTTATTAGAAAACGGGGTCATTTCTGGTTTAAGTTTTTGTTTGAAATATGATTTATTCCAGTTTCGAAGCGTTCATGGACAGAATTTTTACCGTATCAAGATAATCATTGGGTCAATCGTGATATCTTAAAACGTATCCAGTTAAAAAGAAAAAAAAAAAAAAGAAAACTGTAAAAACATTAAAATAACAATTTTGTTCCTCTGTTATGGTTAATGCTACCAGATTAGGCTGTCTGAAGATACCGGATTTCTGACCTAAAACAAGCCAAACATTGATGTTATCCCCCGCCCCCCGCCAGTCATGTTCTGAAAAGTCAAAAATAAAAATAACAAGTTTCCTTTACAAACAACTCAGCCAAACACGATGAATAAATATTAAAGAAATATAAAGAATTTTAAGCATAAAATCTTTTTCCAGAATTACTGAATTCGACATTAAATAACCCGAAAAAAATGTTTGATTTGCCATAAAATAAAACAACCAAACTAAATCTTTTTTATGATATGACAAATATAAATTTTATTTATTTATTTATTTTTTTTTTTTTGCAAAGGAAATAAATTATACACAAATATTTGAATAAAATCATCAGACGTATTATTTGGTTTTGAGTGTTATTTTCACCATGTTTCGGTCGATGTAATCTCCGACCTTCTTCAAGTGTATATGTCGAACTCGGGAATCTTTCTGTTGATCGCAGGAACCTGCATGGAATTTTGACTTGAACCCTTTATTTAATCCACGGTGTAGCATGCTCTCGTTCTGCCTACTACGAGTGGGTAAAAGTCCTCAGTAATTCACATTTGTATTTTGAGTGTCGCCCGCGCTGAGGATTGAACTACCAGCCTCCAGAAGTGAAACTTTTATGACTGGAATTTACCAAGTACTCTATCCACTATGCTCCGGGTCTTTACGGCATTAAATGTCATTGTCATCCGTGGTAAACACACACGCACACAAGAGGTTGTTGTCTGCATGCAGACAACAACCTCTTGAATATTTAAAATGTTCAGATGCCACTATGGAAATAAAACGGCACACGAAATGGTGGTCAATAAGCAAAACACACCAAGTACAGTGGAACAGTTATTGACCGTATTATATTCTAATTTTACGAAAAAGAGCCGTAACTAATGATAGCTTCTTAAATACCTATTTATAAAGGAACGGGCTGTTGAGCATCTAAAGAGACTCCTTTTTTTTAAATAGGCGTATCCTAGTTGTTATATCCTGTTTACAACTGAACCTAATATTATCTCTTGTTGCGTTCACAAAGTGGTCACATGTCAAACGCACAAGAGGAAATGGTCACACTGATCACAAAAAACAAAATGGAGAAAGAAAATAGACATTTTTTTCTTTCAGTTCTTTTGGTGTGAAATAATGAAAAATAAAAAGAAGGGGAAAAGGTATTAGTGGTTAATTAAAAGTCATCTTGTGTTTTAAGTGACTTTTGTCTAGACAGTGGAGAAATAAATAGAACACATATTGTTTTGAACTGTTATTCTCGTCTTGACTGTTGTCATGATGCTGGTAACAATCCAAAATATCTATCTATCTGTCTGTCTCTTGTATCTATCTATCTATCTATCTATCTATTGTATCTATCTATCTATCTATCTATCTATCTATCTATCTACCTATCTCTTCTATCCATCTATTTCTTCTATCTATCTATCTTTCTATCTATCTCTTCTATCCGTCAATCTATCTATCTATTTCTTCTATCTATCTATCTATCTATCTATTTCTTCTATCTATCTATCTATCTATCTATCTGTTTGTCTTCTACTATTATATAAAAGGAACTTTGTCTGTGTGTGCGTGAGTTAGTTCCATATGGACTTGAAAACGGCTGAGCCGATTTTTATGAAATTTTACACAAAGGTACTTTATGTAGTAAACAGTGTTTTTAGATAGGTTTTGTATCGGCATGTCTTCAATAAGTATCGATAACGATAATCGAAATAATCTGATGAAAGAAGGAACAGGCAATTTTGACCAAAGTTAACACCTTACAAGTGCATTTGAGAAGTTTATTACCACACAAGCTAAAAGGCCCGACATATAAAATTAACAGTAGTTTCTTTGATATGACAGGACCACGTTCAAAATGAATGTTCAGCACAACTGAACCATGATACTTGCTTTTTTTAATTTTAAACTTAAATTCAAGCTATTATTACCGCACCAGCAGTAAGGCCAGGCATATAAATCAACAATAGGTTATTTGGATATGGGCGCGTTAAATGAATGCTTCTGTTTATAGTACAATTGAACCATGGCACTTGACTTTTGCATTTTCAACTTTAATCAAACCATTATATAGAAAAATAATTTTATAAAATCAACAGTAGGTTCTCTACAGTGCAATGTAGACTACTATACTTAGTCACTTTTAGAGGCCTGTGAGCTTCCCCCGGTGTGCCGCGACGGGTCCCCAACTAGAGCAGGCAGTTAATCGATTTGATTGAAAAATAGGCGATTTCTCCCATTTCGATGGCAATAAAAATATGGGAGTGTGAAACATTCATTGATCATCATTCAATCCAGGGCAACGTCGGGTCACCCTGCTAATATATATATCTTTTTTTTTTCTTTTTTTTTGTAAAATATGTTTTTCAATTATATTTCACTCTTTTTGTATGTTAAATATTTTTTTTTTTTTTTTTATTACATTTTCACCCCAAACAAGGCACATTGCCACTTTGGTGTAGGGGGTTACTATCAGGGGCAGCAACTACTGGGGCACTATGTAGGGATTTGGGCAGCAAGATGTCGGTTCACGTTGCACTTGAACTTCTGCATGTCAGTACAGTTAGGGAAGCAGGAACCTGGAATGGAATTCCAGAGTCTAGCGGTTCTGGGGAAGAAACTACTGGAGTAAAAAGATCTTTTACATCTAGGGATCTCTACTGTGTGGGGGTGGGATTTAGCTGTCTGTCGGGTTTGTCGAGGGTGTCTACATCGTGGGGGCACAAGTGTCTGCAGTTCGTCAGAGCATTCACCATTAAAATACTTGTAGAACAAGCAGGGGGATGCAACGTTTCGTCGATGGGACAGAGGCTAAAGCTTAGATGCCAGTTTAGGGCCTATCAGATTGGCGACTCTTTTTTTAACCTTGTCTAGGAGCGAGAGACTAGTAGCAGATGCACCAGAGTTAAGTATCTCTATT
This sequence comes from Euprymna scolopes, assembly GCF_053919585.1. NCBI lineage: Eukaryota > Metazoa > Mollusca > Cephalopoda > Sepiida > Sepiolidae > Euprymna > Euprymna scolopes. Next base: position 145,553,006 of record NC_136488.1, read on the forward strand.
TTTCCTAAGGAGTATATACATGAGAAGTGTCGATATTGACATAATAATAACCGATTGTTTCTGCATAACTAAACAAACTGCAAAACAAATGTATCGAAATTTTAACATGCTAGAGGAGCTGTTTTGCATGAAAAATAAATATTTGGATCTTGGCTTTTGGTTTTTCAGCCAGCTTAAATTTAAAACCAAAATATTGAAACTTTCCTCCCTCCTCTCCTTACCCCCTTACTTTTCTCTTTATCATCATCTTTCCACCTCCCCCTCCCTATATCCATATATCTCCACTCATGCCTACCTGAATTTGCTACCCCCACACACACAATACAATCGAATGTATCTTTAACCTTCAAAACTGAAATATTGTCAACACCTGCCTCTCCCCTTTTTTTTCTTCGTTTTTTTTTTCATAAAAACACTTTTTTCCAATAACTAACAACCACTTCTGCGAGGCCTGACGAGGCTGTTGGATCGTAAACATGGTCCAACATCTGAAACATATGTAGACAAACATATAAAACGGCAATAAAAAAAATAAAACATATTTGCTCTGCAATACTATTGAGCACTCTCTTCAAGTTTTACTAATTACCAGTTTTACCAAATATATATATATATATATATATATATATATATATATATATATATATATATGGAAAACTTCATCAATTTGCCCTGTATTTAAAAATTCTGGAAATTAGTCATCTGCCTCTTAGTATAGACCAATTAGTCTTGTGTGTGTCATGAGTAAGTTGCTGGAATTTGTGATAAATAGAAAAGTGGTCAACCACCTTAGCAAAAACAATCTACTCATTAACATGCAATATGGTTTCTGTTCTGCTAAATTTACAGCTGATGTGCTAACTGTAATATCACACAGGATTTGTGAATCTTTCGATGAGGGCTTTGTTTCAAGAGCTATATCTCTTGAAAAAACAGCGACTTTTGATAGAGTGTGGCATAAAGGTCTACTGCTACGGAATAGCTGGAAATGACCTCTCAGTTATTAAATTCTTTCTCTCTGGATAGGCTTATAACAGTAGTCATGAATGGGCATAAATCAGAGGCTTATAGTATCAATGCTGGCGTTCCTTAGGGTTCCATCCTGGGCCCAACTCTAACTCTCTTCCTGATCTTCATCAATGATTTCACAAATCACATTCTTAGATCATTCGTAGACATTTACGCAGACGGTACCACAATCTATGGCAACACTTCAAAGGCCAGCAATGACCAAGATCTTTCTGATTCTCTTTCTGATTTTGAGCACATGGTGCAATGGGGAAAAATGTGGCTGGTTAATTTTATTGCATCTAAAACCAAGCTTCTCTCTTTATATCATAATCGCTTTGACCCTTCCCTCATAAGGCCCCAATTGAAATGAATGGCTCCCCTTTTGGGGAAGCACCATGTCTTGACAAGCTTCTGAGACTGACCTTCACACTTGATCTGAAATGGAACATACATCAAATCTGTTGGCAAGATCGCTGGAAAAATGGTGGAATCATTCTATAACTCCAATAGGTACCTCACTGCCGATGCAGTTCTCTATTTGTATAAAAGCCAAGTATGTCATAAAATAGAGTTTTGTTGTCACATCTGAGCAGGAGCTACTCAGCACTCCTTCTCTATCTATCTCCCATTGCCGGACATGCATAAAAAAAAACACTCGACTAGCTACAACCACTATCAACAATTTCCCTCACTCTCTATCTGCACCTAAATCTAAACACAGATTCCATGAACAAAGCTTCTTTCCTAGAACTGCCTGACTGTAGAACATTGTTCCACTGGCCTGCTTCCAATTTGACTACAATATTGTAGGCTTCAAGTCCAATGTAAACAAATTCTTGTTGAACCGTTCTTTTAAATAATCAAATTCTACCCAAATTAAACCTTATCCTTGAATGGCCTCCGATCCTTGGTAAGTGGTGACGACAAATAAAATTTAAGAAAAAAAACAATATATATGTATATATATTCAGAATTAACATTTTAAAACCTTAAAATGGAGATATAAATACCAATAGTAATATTTATAGGATAATCCCATCCAGATAGATAAAAAAGGATATCCACATTGAAGTCCAGGTATGAAGATATATTTAGACAGTAATATAATTCAATAAGTGAAATTTGGTAAATTCGATCTATTGGTAATATGTACATCAGTGGATGTTGGAATATCCAGATCGTACAGATGCATAGTTTTTAAGGGATTTTGATGAATTCATGATAATCGATAATTATTATTAATTCTTTGTATTTCATAAATGATATTTTAGGAATGTTGAAATCTTGGTTGTTATTTATTATTGGAGTCGAAGTCAGGGATATTGTTTAGAATTAGAGTTGGGATTAACAAAACAATTCTATAAGGAATCCGAAAATCTATCGCCCAAGTAAGCTATATTCACATGTTTATGAGTGTGATGAGTGACGTCATAGGAATAAAGTTAATGTAATATGGAGTCAAGTTTATGGAGTTGAGATCGGAGGATCGAAAAGAGAGGATCAAGACACTGGAAGCGGCGTCAAGGGAAATCTTCATGGTGTAATAACATGGCATTTGTGGTTCTAAGAAAGTATTCCGACGGCTGGAAAAATCTTGCAGTATAGAAAATTGTAGTTTAAAGAGGATTTAAAGAACTTAATTTAGAGTTAAAGGAAGAAAAGCTTGGGACTGGCGTTAATATAGCGAGATAAAAAGTTTCCAGCAACTTTGTTCTATGATTTCAGTCATCTACTTGTCTAGCCACACTGAAAAGCCGTGATAAAGTGAAACACACTATCTGTGAATGACTATGTGTGTGTATATGTGTGTGTGTGTGTGTGTGTCAATATCTGTATGTGTGTTCCCCATGGAAAGAAAAGTTAGAAAATCTACATAAAAACTAAAAGTGTATTTACATGTAAAATTATCCAAGGAAGACAATGGAAATGATTCTGAATCGCTAAGTATCATTCAAATGGAGCTATGGATGCAAAACCTTTCTTAAAATTTCAAATATATTTTGATGAAATTTATATCGTATGAACCTGGGTGCCCGGCATTGGCTGGGTGTTTGGAGGAGTGTGTTGAGCAAAAAAAAAAAAGTGGTAGTAGGCAGGTAGGCAGGCAGGCAGGCTCGAACCCATACCACAAAGGAGGAAAAGAATGTGAAAAAAAATGTGACGTCTTTGCCATTCCATCCATCGCCAAACCGGAAGTGATGAAGGTTTAAATTAAGGCTAGTTAATCGAAAAGAGGGGATAACTTTCGAAAATATCAGCGAAAAAAAGCAATGCTGCCTGTAGAAAAGTGCCCAGTTGAGGGTGAAGGAATTAATGCTTTTAGCCAATTTTTTGTTATTTGTCGTCCAAAGGGTCGAGCTTCAAAATGATACCAATCTTGTGAAAATCCGTCGCCTCTGTCGAAAGTTTTAGGCAGACATACAAACATACATACATACATTTAAACAGATAGGTGAGATTTATATTATAGACTAGCAGGGGGTACCCGGCGTTGCCCGGGTGTTTCGAGGTGTGTGTGCTCGGGTAGGGTGTTAATCAAAACATAATAAGCGAAGTAAATATTTAAAAAAAAAAACACAAAAGAAACTAACGTAAGGCAAACGAACGATGCTAAATGTAAAAATGGGAAAAACAAAAAGAAAACGCGAAAAAGAAAACTGAAAAACGAACATTAAAACTTCTTTAAAAAATCTGAAAAATAACCCCCCTCCCCAAAAAAAAAACACGTGAAAAATGACTTAAATAACCCGGGGGGGGGTACCCGGCGTTGCCCGGGTGTTTTTGGGTGTGTGTGGTCGGCCGTTGTGGTGGGGGGGTGTTAATGAAAACCTAAGAATAAGCGAAGTAAAAAAAAACAGAAAAACGAACGTTAAAAAATCTGAAAAACACGTGAAAAATGGCTTAAATAACCCTGCTTCAATATTAAAATTTAAAAAGAAAAAAAAAAAAATCTCACACCACGATTCGAACCCAAAATGTTTAAATAATGAAGTCGCGCTCTAAGCAACCGGGCTAAGACAACGTCGCCGAAATTGTGTCGCTTTTTCAAATATTTAAAGTAAATCAGGTTACGACGTCGTATGACGCATGCGTAGAAGCGAACTCGTTATGAGAGGACGGTTTTTTTAAGAAACTGTATCTATCTCTTATGTGAAAGGAACTTTGTGTGTGTGTGTGTGTGTGTGTGTCTGTCTGTCTGTCTGCCTGCCTGTCCGTTCCCTATGGACTCAGAAACGGCTGGGCTGATGCTTTGAACTTTCACACAAATGTATTTGATATGTCTGAGAGTGCTCTTATGTAGGTTTTGTATTATATGGGAATGCGTCTGATAAGTATTGAAAATCGATAATCGAAAAAATCCGATGAAAGAAGGAAGTCCGCTTTTGACAAAAGTTAACACTTTTATGCAACCTAACATCGCAAGTGCATTTAGGAAGTTTTATCACCACACAAGCAGAAAGGCACAGTCTATAAAATGAACTGTAGATTCTTTCATAAGACAGGGGAACGCTCAAAATGAGTGTTTTCTTTTTAGAGCATCTAATGATATTTAACTTTTATATGTTTAACTTTAATTAAAAGTGGAATCTGTAGTGGAATGGAGACAAAATGGATGGTCACATTCAATGCTGCCAAGACTAAGCTTGTTTCCTTCAATAACTACAAGAAACTTTCTCTACCACCAATAGCAATGGCCAAGAACACATTGCCTGAAAGTACTTCTTTTAAACTCTTCGGCCTAACGTTTACAGGGAACATGAACTGGAATATATACATTGAGAGCATTGCCAAGGCTGCTGCAAAGAAGGTGAGCTCTCTCTACTGTGCTAGAAAATTACTTACGCCCGAAAGTATCCTGTACCTCTATAAGGCCACCATTCGCCCATCTATGGAGTACTGTTGTCACATTTGGACTGGTGCATCGCTGCTTGTCTCACTCCTGGACAGGGTTCAAAAGAAAGTCGCCAACCTGATTGAACTGTCATCTAGGCTTCAGCCTCTGTCCGATCGACGAAATGTTGCATCCCTCTGCCTGTTCTACAAATACTTTAATGGTGAATGCTCTGACGAACTGCAAGCACTTGTACCTCCTCAACATGAATACCCTAACAAGCAACTAAGTTCTACCCCTTTATAGTAGAGATCCCTAGGTGCAAGAAAGCCTTTTACTGCAATAGTTTCTTTCCCAGAACTGCAAGTCTTTAGAACTCCCTTCCGGGATTCTGCTTTCCCAACTGTACTGATATGCAGAAGTTCAAGTGTAATGTGAACAAACATCTTTCTACTCATCTCCCTTCATAATGCCCCGCAAATTATGTCCCCAATAGTAGACCCCTACTTCAAAGTGACACTGTGCCTTGTTTGGGGTGAAAATTGAATTAAAAAGTGATTATGTAAAAATAATTTGATAAACTCAACAGTTGGTTCTTTGATAAGATAGGGGTGCGTTCGAAATGAATGTTTCCTTTTAGAGCACAATTGAACCATAATACTTGACTTTTGTATGTAAATCTTTAATTCAAGTGAGTATGCAAAAATAATTTCATAAAATCAAGTTGGTTCTTTGATAAGACAGGGGCGCATTCAAAATGAATGTTTCTGTTTAGAGCACAATTAAACTATGATACTTGATTTTCACATTTTAAACATTAAGTAAACCCATTATTTACAGATATGAGGTGTCTTTAATAAGTTTCCAGACTTTTTTTTCGTATGGACACTTATTGATAGTACACACATGAAACTCTAGTCCCCATTAAAGTAATCTCCTCCGGCTGCAATGTATTTGTTGTACCATTCCAACAACTTCTGGAAGGCTCCCTTTGAAATATCAACCCTTTTCAGGTTATTTAATGCCGGATCCAAAGATTTTGAAGAAAAATTTTTTAATAAAATATATTTGTTGTTTTCAAGTTGGTTTCTATTAAACCCATAGTTGGGACCCTAACAGGTACTACCACTCCAGGTCAGAGTGGACTTGGGAGCAATGGCAATTAAAAGGTGGCTCCACACTCTCCAAAGCCCGCAGACTGGGGCCTCACCACTGGATATAGTTTAAGGTCATATCCAGGACCTCAGTTGTGTTTGAAAAACTTCCAATTTAATTGATCTAATTAGTTGTAATTTGCCATTAACTCCTCAAGTGACACATCTTTTACTAAGTTTCTATCTATTAATCTCCCCCTCTCTCACTGAATGTTGTTTCACCATTGATTCCGTTCTGGTGATTGAACCGCAAAGTGATTCCTATGAATACTAAAAATGCAAAAGCCTATGATTGCTTACACTCTTTCCTTCTCTCCTTTGTTGAAATTCGCTCTCCGCCTCAATCCTCAACATGAAAGTGTTAAATCAAGTAATTTTCAACCAATGGAAATATTCACCCTCCCCCCCCCAAAAAAACAAAGCAACACATACATGTGAAAGTAATAAACAGAGCAAACTTGAGAACTCCTGTCAAATGAGAAGACATGCAATGGAAACTGCACAGATGAATCCAAAACTTTACTCAACATCCTATCCCCGACCTTTAGGCCCTTCCCTGGATGCCAAGATTAAAAGACTCAGTGACTCACATACTAAGCTTCATCTCACGCGCATATATATATATATATATATATATATATATATATATATATATATATACACGCATTAGCAAGAACAAATGTAATGTGCACACATATACAATGCCATGCTGCCAAATACTTAAATATGCACATATTCACACAATGAACATTTTGAATTGTAATTAACAAGGATACACATCTCTGCAAGATAAGGAGTTCAGTTTTCAACTCAAGTTCTTTACCCAAACATTCTGAAAACATTTACTAACATCAAAATAAACAGTTAACAACTTTTAACAAATATCTGTACGTGATGTTGCTAAGCTAATCAAAAACCTTCATTCCAGTAAAGCAACTGGCCCTTGCGGCATTCCAATTATAGTGCTGAAAAAGCTTCAACCAGAACTTGCCCCCATACTTACAAAGTTGTTTAAACATTGTCTTAAGGAGAAATGTTTCCCAAAACCCTGGAAAACCTCATCAGTATGCCCCATATTTATAAATTCAGGTGATCGGTCATCTCCCTCTCAGTACAGACCAATCAGTCTCCTGTGCATCATGAGTAAGCTGCTGGAATCTGTTAAATAGAGAAGTAGTCAACCACCTCAGCAAAAATAATCTCCTCAGTGACACACAATATAGTTTCTGTTCTGTTAGATTTACAGCAGATGTCCACAACTCAGTGTAACTTCATTTACACACACACACACAATGCCATGCTGGCAAATACTCAAATATGCACATAGTCACACAATTGACATTTTGAATTGTAATAAAAAATTTATTCAAGTTTTTTTTACCCAAACACGTATTGAAAGCATTTACTCACATGAAACTAAATTTATATTCTTTTTGCATAAAAACGTTTTGTTACCAAATTTCGTTTTTCTCGATTTATCTTTTACAAATTCTGTTTTGTTTTAGATAGCACTTGTTATTCGATGTCTCTTCTATTACATAAAATATTTTATTTTGCTTGCTTGTTCCATATATATCCTCCATTTTCTTCCTTCGCTAAAACGATTTCTCTTACACACACACACACACACACACACACACACACACACACACACACACACACACACACACACACTATTGACAGTCAGAGGAAAGACTAAGAAGATTGAAATAGATCATGATATGTAAAAAAGGGAATATCACCAGAGTAGTAATAGTATTTAATGCGCAGTCAAAGAGAGAGAGAGGAAAGGAAGAGAAAAAGAGAAGGTATTGAGAACTTATGATTTCAAGATTGAAATAATCTAACCTGATCTTTATGGGTAACCTACCGGGGCACTTTTTTTTTCTTTTTTTAGTATATGTATATAAATGAAATTCGTCATAATTTTTTTGGAATTTTGTAGCAAAATCATAAAACGCAGACGAATCCTGCTTACCGTTTCTCCTTGTGGTGAGAATGTCTTTAAATCTCAGTAAACGATGCTAATCTAAGAGTTTTAAATCCACTTGGATAAAACTTGATATCGTTTTCAATGGAACGGTACTTTAGGTATTTTAAAAATAGAAAACTAGAATTTGATATGCAAAAAAATACAAAAAACAAAAACAGGTGGTGCTTACAATTCAGATGAAATAAACAACATCAAAAATGTGGAATAAAAAAAAAAAAGAAAAAAATCATCTTTGAATCGTGTGAACAAATCGTATGTTTCAATCTATACTAGCATGAATTTTTTTTTTTTTCAATTCATTTAAGCTTTTTTTTTAAATTAAATGTAACTATGTTACGTTTAATTTGGTTTCTTTTACAGCATATCAACCCTTTTCGGATTATATCTAATTTAAAAAAATGTTTTTAATCATTTATTTTTTTGTGGACTGTTAACCTCATTTTCACAGTTGTTTCGCCACGTTTCAGCCAACTCATCAGCTGGCCTTTTTCAGGTGATTAACCGTGGAAGGCAGTAATTATGAGACTCAGCATTCCTATCCCATTGCAGTTAATCACCTGAAGAAGGCCAGAGGATGAGTTGGCCGAAACGTGGCGAAGCAACAACTATAAAGATGAGGATAACAGTCCAAAAAAAAAAAAAAAAATGAATACACAAATTCTGGAGTCTCATCTTAAAGGATTCCAAAAAAAAAAAAAAATAAATAAAAAATAAACATATATATATATATATATATAAAAATATATATATTGTAGTTGTTGAAACTTGCTACAATGAGGCAGGAGCTAATTCTCGTGGCTCGAGATTTGAAATCCATTTTCTCCCTGGCTTGTCCAATCACAAACTAGCTCTCAGTTATGTCACCGAGTACATAAAAGGTGAAATCGGCAAACCCTCTTTCTCTTTCCTCCTGGGCAGCAGACTTCACCTAGGCGTTTGACCCTAACATGAGTACAACAAGCCAACATGGCTATCGTCAAAACTTGCTTCCACGTGCACTTCACACACATACTCTTTCCTACCACGAGACACTAACCCTTTGCCCTGTCTCTACTATCGGACACACGCTCCTACACATATAAATGTATTAACACTTGTCTCTTTCAACTGGCTTGTCGGATATCTAATCTTCGTTTCCACATCCGGAACTCTTTTCACTACTACTATAAATACAAGCACGCATGAACACTGAACTCTCCTCGTAACCTGTTTCTTGTACACACTACTAACAAAGATGACAAATAAAGTTGCTTTTGAATATAGAATGAAACTACATTTCATTGTTTCTTATTCTATACGATCTTCAAATATTTTTTCATGAAGTTAGGTTTCGTTGTTTGTTTTATGACATATCAACCCTTTTCAGGTTATTTAATGCTGGATCCAGAAATCTATTCTTACAAATGACTTTATTGGGCCATCTTTGTTAATATTCAATAAAAGCAGATTAAATAAAGAATTCCGTTCGAAATTCCATGCAGGTTCCCGAATTGGACAGAAAAGTTTACCCGAGTTCGGCAAAACACACCTAAAGAAGGTTGAAAGCTACATCCACTGAAATGTGCAAATAGCACATTGGATGAAAACAGTAGTCCAAAGAATCCAAATATGAATAATCAATCCTCATCTCAAAAATTCACAACCGCAAGTTCATTTCCATTCTTAAAAAAAAAAACAACTTTATTGAATCGTCTTCTGTGGATATGAAAGTGAGACTAACATAAGAGAATTTGTTTGTGTTCAGCGTGCAGGGCAGTAATTGATCCGAAGGAAGAAGCACTGCCATTACGGTGAGTCTGTCTTATGGGAAACGTGATCTCATAGTTGCAAGGATTGGCAAGAGGTGAACTTGGCCATATGCAAATTGGTTGGCATAAACATGACGGCGGGATACCACTTGGCAGAGGGTGTGTAGTGAACTGAGGCAGTGTTGTTCCCTTGCTATTGTTTGTTCCTGATTTTATGTACATTATTATATAAATCTTACCCGTCTGTTTAAAATGTATGTATATATGTATGTCTGCCTAAAACTTTCGACAGAGGCGATGGATTTACACAAGATAGCTCGACCATTCGGACGACAAATATCAAAAGAGTGGCTAAAAACATTACTTCCTTCACCCTCAACTGGGCATTTTTCTCCAAAGAGAAATCGCTTTTTTCGCCGATATTTTTGAGAGTCATCCCCGCTTTTCGATTGACTGGCCTTAATTTAAACCTTCGCCACTTCTGGTTTGGAAATGGATTTGGTGCATTTTAGGTCAGGAAGCCAGAATGTTCAGACAGCCTGATCTGGTAGTAACAATATTTTAAAGTTGTTTTAGTTATTTAAGTTAGAGAATTATAATTTGCTGCAAGTGGATTCGCTCATGCTTGGAGTATTATTGCTATGTTTGAGCATGCTAAAAAGAAAAAACCGTTTACCTCCAGCACCCTTATTAGTGACATGGTTACAAGGATAGACATAGAAAATGTCCAACATCTCAGGCAACTGCCCACAAAAATACAGCTTTTTCTTCTCCCTTCATCAGAAAGGGGGAGAAAAAAAAAAAAAAAAAGTCAAAATCTTATTGTAAGATTTATTTTATTCCCCTAAGTTGGTTTCAATTTGATATTCTTGTAATAAGTTGTCCTTGAGAGTTGAAGCTTATTTAGGAGTTAAAATTAATTTATGTATATAAACATTGCGGGAATTTCAAAGTCCAGTCCCTTACATCTCAGTGACAATGTGCCTTGTGAGGTAAACCAAAGTGTGTTTATATATAAGAAAAGATAGGGAGATAATAATTAAAGTTACATTATCAGGTCAATAAGGATGAAGGTGATTACAGTAAGTGCAAGGAAGATTATGGGGGGGGGGGGGGCTTAGGCCATGGCATTTCAATCAGGTAGAGTTTTTATCCAGACAGGTTAGGCCTCTCTAGAAGGAAGAAGAAAATATATATATTTCAAGTTAACATAACATCCATTGCCAATGGAAAAAAATGGTGGGATTGTTCTACCACTACAGTAGATATTTCACTACTGATGTAAATTCTCTACCCATATAAGAGGCAAGTGTCCAAGGATGGAGTACTGTTGCCATATCTGGGCAGGAGCTGCTCGAAGCAGCTTATCCTGCCTTGAAAGAGTTCAAAATAGACTTTGTAGCCTAGTGGGGAATGCTCTTTTATCTTCCTTGCAACCTTTCCCCCACAGAAGAAACATTGCTAACCATTTCTACTTAATTGTTATTTTCATGTCATGCTCGTCTGAGCTCCAATCTATGGTCCTCCTGGCCTGACTTTCACAAAAAACTCGTCTAGCTGAAAGCACTATCAATTTCCCAGATTCTTTATCTGCCTAAACCTAAATTCCATAGAGAAAGCTTTGTTAAAACTGCGCCTGTGGAATTTTTCTGTCTGCCTGCTTTCCAACTGACTGCAATTTGGTTGTCTTGAAGTCCAATGTGAACAAGTTCTGGATGAGCCATCCCCTTAAGTAATCCAATTTACCGTTAACAATTACGATACTGTCCATTTGACTCCTGCACACCTATTAATCCTGATCCTCAAGTGGCCTTTGGCTCTTTATAAGTGGCAACTCAACTCCTTTACAAAGACACATGCATGGAAATAGTCACAGTAATTTCTAATTTTGACCAAAAGTCTCAAGACCGAGCTTTGACATTTGCACAAAAAGCTCATTCAGGATGTTGCAGAGGATGTGCATATCCATCAACAAGAGGAAAACAGAAAATGTATGCATTTCCTTGGAAATCCAAGTTATTGAAGGATAACTTGTGACACATGCCATTTCACCTACAAGTGGATAGATCCACTCTGGTCAGATCTTGTTTATTTTGCTACCCCCTTTTTTGCTCAACAGTCCTAGCTGCTTAATGAATATTCACTCCTCCTGCTCTACAGGCCAGCATATTTCGCCACGATGGAGGTATTTAAAGTTCTCTCATTGCAAGAACTAGCACCAGGGTCAGAAAGTTGGATTGAGCTGTCAGTACTTTTAATGCACACCTTTATTTCTACTATGGATTAGAACGGGTGGGTCGATTATTATGAAATTTCACAAATCTACTTTATGTATCTGGCAGTGTTCTTAATCGACAATTCAATGAAAGAATTGTTTTTTTTTTTTACTAAATTAACACCTTATACAGTTTAACATCACAAGTTCATTTGAGAAGTTTTATTACTATACAAGCAGAACAACCCGACAAAACTCAGCAGTGGGTTCTTTGATATGACAGGGGGATGGGGTGCATCTGAAATGAAGGTTTCTGTTTAGAGCAAAATTGAACCATGATACTTGACTTTTGCACTTTCAACTTGAATTCAAGCCATATATAAAAAATTTCATAAACAGGTTCTCTACAGTGCAATATAGACAACAATGTATTGTGAATACAGTCACTGTGGGGAAGCATGTGAAGCTTCCTCTTTGTGTACCACAAAGGTTTCCCAACTAGAGCAGGCAATCAATCGATTCGATTGAAAAAAAAAAAAAAAAAAAAAAAAATGGGCAAGTTCATTGATTTCAATAACAAAAATATGGGGGTGTGAAACATTCATTGATCATTTAATCCCGAGCAACATCAGGTCTCCCTGCTAGTTTAAAATAAGCAAGTGCTGTTATTTAAAGAGATTCAGTTTATTTCTCATGGACTTCACTTTCAAAATGGCCACCGATACAGATTGTACTTCCTACCCATCTCAATGATGGTGAATATAAAACAATCTAGATTTTTAAACTTAGAAAAATTATTTCAGTGAAACGTTCAGTTCATCTTATAAGTGTATAATTTCAGTTTTATATTTGAATTCTCATCGGAATTAAAATGGAAAGATAGGAATATACTTATCCCATATTGTAGGTTTGAGAATGAATTCGCTTTATGAAACTTAACCTTTTCAGTTAAAAGGTTTATCACCGTTTTCCTTTGTCCATTATGTTTACAGACAAAATAAACCTCTCCCAAGAGGACTCGCACAACACCACATCAGTTTATTTTCAATAATCAAATTGCTTAAAATCAGGCTAGTTACTTTTTCTTCAAATACTGAATGCTAGCATCCAATGATGTTAGACGAGAGTCCTCATTCAAATAAATGGAATGAGCAATAGAGCTGGCGAGATTGAGGGATAAAAGGTTGAAATGTGACCGCCAAGTGTTAAAAAAAAAAAAAAAAAAAAAAAAAAAAAAAAAAAAAAAAAAGTTGGGAGAGGGGGGGGGGGTCACTCGTCCTGGTCCTAATGTGAAGGGGGGGGGGGACAAATCCACAAGTTGAATCCCACATCTTAGCTTATCTCACAACCAAGTAAACATCTTGTGCATCTGATTTCTGTAATCACCTGGTGACTGTTTTTCATGTAAATAAATCCTCCATTTTAAATAAAACTTATGTGCCCTGTGAACAGATGATGTACAAGTAACTGTTTACAATAAGATTATACACATCTAAGATGGCGTGATGATGCAACAATACTACAAACTTGTACAAGCGTTAAGATTGATATTTTATAAACAAAGTCTTTAAAAAAATTTTAAAAGTTTATTTTATCAAATATAATTACAATTGAAATTTAAAAAATAATGAATCATTTTAATACAATGATGAAAATTGTGATACATTAATGTTATTAAATGATATTCAAACTTTTCAGTTGAAGATTCTCAGCTATTCAAAAGAATAAAAAGTATACACCTAAAATCAATTACTGATTCAGTTAAAATATACAAAAAAAATTAAATCACTGATCACTATGAGTAAAGTAACCATAGCTTAATTGATGATTTGCAAGTAAAGAAAAAGTTAGCTTCTAAAGAATCAGAACAAAACAGGTTGCATGTTGTCAACTTGGATATTTTTCCCCTTGGAGTTGACAATATTAATGTTAAATGATTTATTCCTCTTGAATTATTGACTGAAGACGAAAGCAGACATGATGGCAAAAGAAGTATATCAGTAAATATAGGAAAATATAAGAAGCATTCATGTTGGATTTGGTAGCATGAAAATTTTAAGTAACCTGGGTACTTTTTGAAAAAAAAAAAAAAAAAACAAAAAAAAACAAAAAACAAACAAACTTTAAGGTGATTTATTCCCTTTACCGATTTTGGTGCTCATGTATGAAAACCTTGAAACTTTATGAAATATATTAGTTATAAAAATATTAGCATATACTGAAAATATAGAGCATTTTTTTTTTTACTTATGAAATTCAACATAATAGTGCTACCATTTTAGGTCTTGATTAATGACTCCCTTAATCGTACCTCTCTAACCCTGGTACAAGTGGCAAGCTTCCTCAAACAATTCTTTAGTAAGCTACATATAAGCATAAAAAAAAAAAAAAAAAAAAAAAAAAAAAAAAAAAAAAAAAAAAAAAAAAAAAAAAAATTCCATTAATTTATGTGAAACCAACCCCTACTCAAAATTTTAAAATAGTTGTTTCTATCAAGTCTTCAGGTTTCCACAATTTTTCTTAGCTCTATCATTAACTCAAAGTCAAAGTGGCAATCTCCCCAAAGACTCACCCCCCCCCCCACACACACACAATTGTTTTTAGAAGAAAAAAAAAGCACACAGGATTTATCTCCCATAAAAAAAAAAATTGGTTCATTGCCCTAAAATGCTGGAATGGTTCAAAATGGGGACTCATTTTACATTAAATTCTAAATATTTGTTTATCTTTCATTAAAGTTTTTCAAAGTTCACACAATTGCCTACAAAGGTAGAATCACATTGGAGATATGGTCAAATGGGCGGGGGAGGTTAACGGAATAATATCAAAGAAATATTATAATATATTCATTTTTTTTTAAATGAGTCCTAGATTTAAATTTCTGTGCATAAAATGCATTACAATTAAACTTTGAGTTCTAGTTTTTCTTTTAATGGATACATGCACATAAATACGCTGCAATTCCTTAAAAATGGCATTTACTGCAGATCATTTGGAAACCATTAATTTCTGGTGATTTTCAGTGGCTTATTCCGATTCCTTGCATAAAAAATACACTTATGGTAAATTTCATTGCTTAATTTTGTTTTAAGATTTTTTTTTTTTTCCAGTAAAAGTGTTAAGTAAAATAAAAATAAAATGCATACGTTTTTAAAGAGGGAAAATATCCAAACGCGAGAAACAGAAATAGTTATAACTTAATTTTAATTAGATTTTAAAAATTTAAAGATTTTTTTCTTAGCTCATCAAGCTCTTTCTATGTATACCATATTGAAATATTGGAAGCTATTTCAATTTATTTTTGTAAATGAAATTTGTTAGTTTGAAGCAAAGTTTGAATCATCAGTTTAAATGACATTTGATTACCTGACCAGATAAGTGTAAGGTTAGGAATTATCTGCATTTTGTGTAAGGTTAGGAATTATCTGCATTTTACAGGTTAGGGCTAGTCTTTAAATAGACTTAAATAGGTTTTATGGCGTATCAACCCTTTTCGAGTTATTTAATGTAGAATCTAGTAATTTGGGGGAAGTCACCATGCTTCAAGATTTAAATTTATTCATGGAGTTTAGGTTTTATTTTGTATGTGAAAATTTGTTGACTTTTGCAAAGGAGGCAGGTGTTTGGTGCCTTTTAGGTCCGAAATTATCTTCAGACTAATTTGGTAGCACCAAATATTAGTAAATGGAGATTTTCTTTTTTAAGCTGAACCAATAATGAATCTTAATCGGTTCAGGTTACTATTTCAGACTAATATAGTATCTTTCAATGTCTAATTCAAGGGATGAGGAGTAGTGAAGTATCTGTTCTGCTGTCATGATACCATCTTCCCAAACATTACTTTCCTTTTTAAGAAGGATGGAGAGTGTAGTGTAATACATGTTCCTCAGTCATACTAGCAGACATGCGACTAAAAGAGCATTGTTTTTGCTAATTCGGGTAATTTTATATGGACTTAAAAACAATATTTTTTTTAAGCGAGACATGAAGCTGACCATTGAATGGTTTTCTGATGCAATTTGGTAAATGAATGATAAGCAACAACACTTGTAATGAAAGTTGCTAAAAGTTAAAATGGTTGCTGTTCATATTCAATTATGTCTGGAACAGCATCTAATAGTACACACAGATGTAACGAGGCTGCACGAAAAATGATTGTAAGTCTTAAGCTTCTTACTATAATCGCCATTTTTATGGAAAACAATTTAGAGTGAAGGGGAGATAACGTTTACAAGAAGTCCTGAGTTTTGTTACTTTTAAGTTTTGAATAGGTTTTTTAGAGTTTTAGGAAACTTCAAATTAAAAACGTACATAAACTAAAAATATATATATAATAAGCTATGGGATAAAGAATTACACCAATTAAGTTTCCAACCTCGAACTACAACTAAAAAGACGATCAAAATTAGAACGAAATGTGAAAAACGAAACATGAAAAAAACATTTAAAAGATGTAACAATGTAGTTGTCTATTTGGAATTCAATGAAGGATTGAAATGTAACAATGGTGATGATGTTGGTTAAGAGGTTTTGAATCCGTACAGACAATAATGATAGACTTGTTGAAGCTGACTTGTATCTGTAGCTGGAAAAAAAAAAAAAAAAAAAAAAAAAAAAAAAAAAAAAAAAAAAAAAAAATTATAAAAATCAGTAGAAACAAATCTGAAAGCCAATTCAGAAAAATAAAATGACTATTCATGAAATTCAAAAATTTATGAATTTAAATATATTTAATAGAAAACCTATATCCAGATTTCTAAATCAAATTTACTCTGTCATTAAAATTTGAACAAATATCACAAGTTGGGCTTTAAGAAAAAAAAAAAAAAAAAAAGTTTTCATTCCTAATTTTATAAATCATTTACTTACTATATAATCATGACAAGGGCAGCCATTTGGATAGCAAGAGTTTGAGATTGATGAGAAATACTTCAACACTTTGGAAAACCTCATTAATTTGCCCAATATTTAAAAATTGGGGACATTGGTCTTCTACATTTCAGTGCAGACCAATTAGTCTTGTGTCATGAGCAAGTGGCTTGTATCCAGGTTACAGAAATTTTCAATCACCTCAGCAAAAACAAGCTACTCAGTCACAAGAAATAAGATTTCAGCTCTGTGAGGTCTACAGCTAATGTAATGACTAACTTCACATAGGATCAGTTAACAGACAAGGGTTTCTTCAATAGCATTTAATTGCTGTATAATCATGACTGCGTCAGCTATATTTAGATAGTGGAATCCGGATATATTGGAGTTTGGGGTTGCATTCAATTTTTCTCACCTTAAAATTTATATGGTAAAGAAAATCTCTAGAAAGTTATTGGCAAGACAGATTTCAAAAACTAAATTAAAGCAATTATTTTGCTAACAGTATTTTTGGAAGAAATTGCAGATGAAATTAAAATCAATAGTATATGGTCAATTCAGAACTGAATTGACTAATTTCTTTCAACATTGTTGAAAAGTTTGTATTTCTTTCAACATTGTTGAAAAGTTTGTATAGAGAAAAACCTTGAAAGATGTACAAGATACAGGTTTTTGTCTATGCAAGTGATAACTGCCAACTCACGCAAACAAACACCATGTTTAGGTGTTGCTTGAAAACTTTATATTAAAAATAGAAACATTGTATTACACCATTATTTGCCTCTTCACGATTCTCAAATTTAGTCCCACAGACTAAGAAAAATCTTTTTTAGTGTTTTTTTTTTTTTTTTTTTTTTTTTTTTTTTTACACAAAAAGCAGGTGCTTTTGCAGAATAGCTATTTCAGAGCTGTGATGTACGTAGCTACTGCAAACAAACTTTTGCAAATTTAAGCATTTCGATTGACCAAAAGAGTGCAATGTTTTAATAGTTCCCTTGGATTTTTTTTTCACATTGCTGGTTATGGCAAAAGCAAACTAAATGAGGACTGAGGAGGATCAATTGGAATTAGGAACATTTATAAAATGTACTTGGCGTTGCCTGGTATTAAACCTGAAATTCCTATAAAAAAATTTTTAGTAAAAATAGAAAGAACCGGAGACATATGCATGCAAATATTTTCTAAACAGTTAACTTCTTGTAAGAAAAAAATACGAGCTAGGATTGAAACCAAAACCTAAAGACAGGTATTCAAGTATGATAACCATTAGGCCAGTTTAACAATCTTTAAAGTTTTCAAACCTACTTAACATAATGTGAAAGATTAGCACATGTGCAGTCATGAAACAGTTGATAAAGATAATCAGATAAACCTTCAACCAATTTTGACCCCTTAGCGTTTTTGTCCAAAATAAGAACCGATTAAAGGTTTATATATCTGAATACTATATGCCAAATTTCAAGACTGTAGGTCAAAAATTCAGCGAGTATATAGGTTGAGAAGTGTTCACACACTAGATGGCAAAGATAGTGGTAGGAAATGTGTGCATAACATTCATCTGAAAATGAGTACAAATAAAATGTGATGAAACTTCAGGTTTTCAAAATATTTGTCGATACAATTTATTGTTTGCACACTTCAAATTTTACAATTTGTTGTCAAAACTCTAGGAATCTGTTCAATTCTTTGAAGACCTTTTTACATCAGACTAAAATCATTGATAGCAATTTCAAGACTAACATTAACATTACAACATGAAATGTTCAAGAAAAGCGTAAACTACAACTTACGGTCAATGTTGAGCTTTTGTAGAATTTCTTTTGTCTGTGGCAGTTTGGACATGACTTCAATGAGATTAGTGGCTGCAACCTGAGGCAAGCGGATGTTGTGGTAGATGTAGATACGGTTGTTAAAGGTGGCATAAACAAAACAAGGAACATTTTTCTGAGGATTGATTGCGTAATGTCCTTTATTAAAATAAAAACGAATAGAAATACTTTAGTGGTGCGAGAAAAATATGCGCATTCAAATAAGGAGAAATTTTTTACCTGCACTTGAAGCGTTGCATATTAATTGAAAAGAGTGCATATATAAATGGATACGTTTGGAAGGTTAAACGTTTTTTTTTTTTTTTTTTTAAATGAAAAAGTTTAGATTTTTTTTGATTTTTTTTATTCAATTTTCACCCCAAACAAGGCACAGTCCCACTTTAGAGTATGGGGCTACTATCAGTGATGTAAGATGTAGGGATATTATGAAAGGAGATAAGTAGCAAGATATCTGTTCACATTACACTTTAACTTCTGCATGTCAGTACAGTTGCGAAAGCAGAATCCCGGAAGCGAGTTACAAAGTCTAGTTTAAAATGCAAAAGTCAAGTATCATGGTTCAATTATGCTCTAAACAAAAACATTCATTTTGAATGTAACCCCATCTTGAACATATTGTTGAATTTTTGTTTCTATTTATCTCCCTTCTACAGAAATAAGAGACAAGGTTAGGAGAGTGGGACTTGAAAAGCCAGTGCTCTAGAGGAAAAGCACTAGATGAAAAATTGCCTGAACTGCCCCTGTGCATCGAGTGATTAGCAATAAAATAATCACTTCTCAAAGCTAACATAAAGCCAGGGAAGGTGAGCCTCCTACAACTGCATTAGACCATACCTCAGGCCAACAGAACAAACCAGAATCCATCTGATTTTAGTATGAATAACTCCGAGGGTACAATGTTTTATATACGCATTATGATGACCGATACGGGACAAACATTGCCAAAATTTGTTGGCTCCAAGTACGATCCTAAACTCGTAGAGGATGTCAGCAGGTAAAAACATTTGATAGGATAATTGGAAGACAAACACATGAATATAATTACAATAGCATTATGTTAAATTGCTTATAACAAATGAACGGATAGGAAAAAGGTTTACGTTTAGGTGAAGTGATACCTAACATTTAATACATATATTGATCAAAAGTTCAGTATGCACTTTCTGTGCAACCAATCTGTTCTCCTTCAGAACTGAATCTGACAACCCTTTTTTTGATAAGTTGGATTGTTCAAAATTAAAAAAAAAAAAAAAAAAAAAAAAAGGGGCGTTTTTAGCACTGAAAGTCCCCTGGGACACAAACCAGAGTTTTGCCATGGTTACCCATACTGGATTTATATTAACAATGGGCTCCACATTCTGGCCAAGTTACAGAAAAATCTAATGGACGAATCAAAAGTTATGGGGCAAAACGTGTCATTTGACCTCTTAAGCCCCTGGGAACGCAACAGGAATTTTCGCAAAATTTTTTTTTTTTTTTTTTTTTTTTTTTTTTACTGTGCACATTTAATGAAATAGAATGTGACAAAATTTCAGGAAAAAACTAATGAACGATTATCTGGCAATCATCCAGACTAACAGACACGCCACTGAAAACAGGTCCCTCTCAGATAAATCAGGGGACCAATAAGTTTTAAAATGTTATCCAATATGGCTACCATGATTCACGCATGTTGAGCCATGGGAATCAAGTTTCCTTAGGTTTTTTTTATAAGATAAAATCAAAAAGATCAAAATTACCAACGGTAAAAGCAGCTACATTTTCTTCAAACTGGAAGCGCACAGCTTCCCGTTCATGATTTACGATGTAAGTTTGACCATCCCAAGAGCAACACACAACCTCTTCTGTACCATCACCCTGAAAACAGATTTAAACATTTCATTAACTATGAAGTTTCTAGAATTATAGACTTCATAAGAAAAAGTTCAATAAACATGACACTCGATACAGTTAAATCACACTTCACTTGCTGATAAAGCTATCGAAATTATACTAGAAAAGGATTTCATTAAACTACTTTTGGAAAGAAAAAATAAAATTTTAATTAAACTTCAAGTAGAAATAATGCAGCCCAACTAAAAAAAAATTGCCAATCAATTTGTAATTATTTCAATTTCTACTTTTGGTTGGTTTACAGATTTTAACAGCATATCAACCCTTTTCGGATTATTTATGCTGAATGCAGTAACTTTAGAAAAAGTTTAAAATTCAAGTTCTTTATATCTTCAAATATTCATGACGTTTAGTTTTTAAGGAAATGGTTTTTGTGGAATGCGATAGTTTTGATCGCTTTGTAAAAGAGGGGGGGGGGAACTTCAATATTTTTTGCATTTTTGCTGATGAAGCCAGTATCTTTAAACTGGCTTCATTTAGCAGCACCAGATTTACTAAAAAAAAAAAAAAAAAAAAAAAAAATCTGCCCTGTCCCCTAATCAGATAAGTTATTAATGTTGATCAGACAATTTACAAAATCAACCCATCAAGCCCCCATACACATTAATACCTGGTCATTGAAATTGTCACAAATCTATACTTGGTTGTCTTAGTACAGAATCTGTCTTCTATTGAGTGCACTGTTTGGCCAAGATCTGGCAAGACAAGGTAGGCAGCAGCAACATCTAAGGAAGATGTTTAGAATTGTTTCTTTCTACAACTTCCATTGATCGCAAAAAGCCTCCCTCACTGTAATGCGAGAAAGTGGGTGTGGGGGGTCCAAACTCTTGGAATAAGCTTATTCAGTAGTTTGAAAAGTAATTTTCAGTTTCTCCCAAGATGCACTGGCATCTTTGCATCATGTAAGGACGCGAAAAAAAAAAAAAAAAAAAAAAAAAAAAAAAAAAAAAAAAAAAAAAAAGGGGGGGGGGATATGTACTAAGCAAATCTAAACGTCATTCTAAAATGGTGAATTGCTTTAAGTGTTTATTACAAAAAGGTGATCATTAGACAATGTAATCGAAATTTATTTTCTATATAAAGCAAAATACTTTCGTAATACATTAGAATCAATATTTATTTGGCACATGCACTGCTACACAAGTCTAATATCCAATTCAGATTATATATAATTAAAAAGGGCTGGGAATGCAAAGATAAACTTAATTTTTTTTAAATTGGAATTGAAAACCAAGAATGTAATGAAAGATAAACTTACAGTGACATCAAGTTTGCTCAAAGCAAATAACTGGTGATCAACTTGCAAACTCCAGAGCAAGTTATTTTGGTCAACAAGCATTAATGAGCCTACAATGAAACATTTTCTGAATTATATTTTTTTAATTTAGATTTTGATAATTTCAAAATGTTTTAAATTAGTCGAATATCAAGTCCTTGAATAATACAAAGAACCAATTTAATTTTGTAACATAGCAAAATAAAAAATTACAAACCATTTAACGTAGCAAGAGCAAAATAAGTGCCTTTAGAAACTTCGCCAAATTTTGAAGGACAAATTCCACCAAGCATTTCTGTATAAACATTACTGTTTCCAGTTTGAGATGTCCCCAAGGATTCATATACAACATCTTGTCTAAAACAAAAAAATTTTTAATTATAAAAAAAAAAAAAAAAAAACTGATCACATTTGTATTACAGTACACATTTTATCAAATTTAGTAAAATTTGTGCAATCTCAACAGGTCATTGAGTACTGCGTGTTATTACAATTAGAGTCAAACTTTGAGAGAATAGAATTTTTGACAGCCGAGAGCATTCAAGTTCTGAATTTTTTTTTTAGATGAATGCATTTAGATTGGACAATTGTTCTCACCATGAGTTATCTGCACAATGTTTCAGTGACGAGTTCCGACAGTTTTTAGATTACAAAAAGATAATATTTCTAACACATTTTTTCATAAGCACTCTTGCATAAGATTTGATATGACTTAAGATCATTGTGATAAACATGGAGTCTTGCCCAAAAACATTTGATAAAAATAGTATATCTAATTTCAGAACCAATGTAAAAATAAAAGCAGTAATTTGGACATCTTAGTGAAAATGGTCTTTTGAAAAAAAAAAAAAAAAAAACTTGCATTCACTAAGAACATTATAAACCAATTTAATGGAAAATAAAGTTGCTGAAAAATATTTCACAACTCGACTAATTCGAAATCTGACCAATTTTCATATTTTTAGATGTTGACACATCTGGAAAAAAAATGCTAAAATAATCAAGATTCGATAATATATAAATGGTGTCCTTTCTAAAAAATTTTATTTTATAAAATGTTAATCTGAATGATGAAAAATTTTTCCTATTTTTTTTGAACCACTGTAAAAATTACATTGGATTTTTATTTTCCAATTAAGGAAAAAAATTCTCATCCAGAATTCCCACTGCATTATGATAATATCTGTATAATGTAATTAGATTACCTCAGAGGGTTGTTAAAAAAAATTGTAGGCATTACAAAAAAATTTCGTTTGAATTAGATTACCTCCCTTAGTTTTTGAAATAAAGGACACAATTGATTTTTATATTCAAGTGATTTTTTGGAATATATTTGTTTTGTCACAGGTAGACGTAGAGATTTTACTTTGTTTTAATAAAGGGAGAATCCTGGACAAAAAATGTTTAGTATTTTATTTATAGATTTGTGCTAATGACATTTTCTTTTTCAATGTAATGAATCAACTAAAATAGCTCATGAGATATCCAATCCATAGCCTTTAGTCCCTGGACGGGGCATGCACCATCAACAACTTTGTATATGCTTTGTAGTGAGTGGTTATTTTTTCAGGGAGAGGGTGCTGGCCCAATGCCCAACCTTCCCAGAAGGTACATACAGTGTGTAGCCTTCCCAAATAGGAAGGCATCTAGTACTGGCCAGGCTCAATGTTGCTTAACTTTGGTGATCTGGCAAGAACCGGTGTCTATGTGATTGCCATACCCTCGTGAAATATGCTAGTAGAAACAACTAGACAAATTCTGATTTTTCAGATCAAATTTAACATTCGGTGTAGCGTCCATTTTACATGCTGGCATAAGCCATAAAGTATATCTGTTGAATATTGCAATTGAGGGGGGGGGTCGTTTACTCTTCCACTGACCAAATTGAGGGTGGTGCATCAGAGCAAAAAAAAAAAAAAAAAAAAAAAAGTGAGCTTACTTCCACTCCGCATTCCTATAATCGAGCTAATCAACACCAGTTCCTACCCCTCACTAGGGTACTCAAAAACAATGATAGTTCATTGCATTCATAGATGGTGTTATTCACAAGTTTAACACCTATTTCTTCAGCTTGGTCACCACCATTTTTCACATGCCTTCAAATAGGTGTTCTTGAATCTTGGAATCTTTACACCAAGAAATTAATCATAGATTAATGGCAATACAAACGAGGACACGAGGGAAATAGGAAAAGCATATTTAATGCTTATCTAGAAGCACATAAAATTAGAAGTCTTTACAATGTATGTACTAGTCTCAAAATAAATTAAAAACTCCTGTAAATTGATCAAGTAGCATTTGTTTTGTTTTTTTAAGAAAATAAAATTTTATTAAGTGAGACCGGGGCTGGGAGAAACCAGCTTGGTTTAGAATATGTAAAAATTCAATTTGACTGGAGAGTTTTCAAAATAACTAAATTGTTAAAAATCAAATTGATTTTCTTGGTAAAGACTACTTTATTTACATGATTTATGGTATAGAATCTCATTTCTGTACAAAGATTTTTCTTGTATTTGTTTTAAGTGTAATTCTAAAGAAGCACTGCATATTTAAGTAAACAGGTCTTGGCAGCAAAAGATTAGTTTATACCAATGTAAAAATCAGAATAGAAAAAAGGCAAAGATGACATTTGATCGACCTCACTGATATGATCCGAGTCATGGTCTTTTCTATAAATATTATGGCAGGTGTTCTTTATCGTTGTATCTACTCCCTACTTTTGTTCCCGCTTGTTTAACCGTCTAGTGAACTCCATCAATTCACACGTTTGATATATCAATACAGTTTCCTGTTCTAGTAGTTTCTTTTGAACTACAAACTTGTGGAACTTTTCCTGCTGACCGTTTTTCCTCTATTTATAATCTTTGTCTTTTCAAGATCATGGTTTTGAAACATCTGTCTTTTTGATAATCATCCTTCGTTCTTGTTAGCTCCTTACATCAAGTGGCTTCATGCCTTGTCTACATCATTTTCAATGAAAATGAGAAAGAGAAAAAAAAAAAAAAAAAAAATCATTACCTTTCAGCTGCAGCACCTGCATTATTCTCAGATGGAAGTTGAAGACGAGCATATGTACTTCCTGGCTGAGCCACTAACAACTCTGGCTTATTCTCAGGAGACATGTTCACAGTGATGGAACCGATCTAATCAAAAGAAAATAGGTATTACAAAAAAAGGAAAAACAATCTGCAAAGTGCTGCTCCCTCGATTTCAAATACGCGTTTAAACAAATGTAAGAAAATTATCAGATTTAAATGAAGTAGTTTTTTTGGACCATTCTTATTTGGAGCATGATTATCAAAATGTTGATGTAGCATCCAACCTTCTGCAGTGTATCATGTCAAACTGAAATCTACAGAATTTCAGACAGAATGCATGGTAATAGCAAGTTCTCATTCCATCAATGACGACCGGAAATTTATTAATATTTGTATTACTAGAACCACCTGACCCGAGGATTGAACCTTCAACTTCCAGAAGAAAGCATGGTAGTAGGCAATCTTATACCTCGGGAGATAATGACATGTGCTTTGGGGTTTCAGATGGTCTTTGGGCATCTTCAGGTGTGGCTCTGGAGCCCTATCTGGGAATGGCAGTCTCTGCTGCCTTTTGGTGCTGCTTTCTGCATCATCTGTCTTCCAGCATCAAATTTGTTGTCCTCTCCCCTCTCTTAGTACTTCATCTGTTATGCCACAAATCCTTGTAAACCTTCGTTTTCAGCATTTTTTTTTTTATTCTTGATATTTTCAAATACTTGATGTAAATTTGTTTTGTGGTTTGTATTTACAGCACATTTGGTTTGGTTCATAGCTTTGTTCTTTTTATCAACGTTTAGAGACACTCTTATAGCTAACATACTTTCTAATTTCTGGCGTAGTGCTACCAGGAGTGTTGAGAAGGTAAATCAGTTCCTTCACTTATTGCTCTTCAGCATTTCTATTGTGAAGAGATTTATTGAAAGAAAAGACATTGAAAAAAAATACAATAAAAATTATACAGATAACACTATTAGTCTTTATTTGCACTTTTACTAAAAGTTTTTATTTCGACATTTTATAATGAAGGTTTCTGAAATTATAAAAATGTTTTCATAAGTTTTATATAAATATGTTTAGAGATATAAAATTAAAATATTGGAGAGAAAAAAATGCACAGGGGGGGGGGGAGATAGGCAACACGGAAAAAAAAAAAAATAAAAATAAAAAAAAACGCAAAGAAATCAACTTTCCTCGTTACTGCTACACCGGAAATTAGGAATTACATTAGCTGACTATAACCAAGGCAGGATCATGTAAAGTGTAATATAGTATGGGAGGGAGGGTGTTCTTCGATCAGAGTCAGTATTACTATTAGATCAGTTATTGATATACAACTTGACATCGTCAAACAGAATCAAATTTATAAGATTATTAAAACAAGGTTTCTTATGATAGACCTATTTTTAAAAAATTATGCACCGATTGTCAGCAATCTATTTGATTGCTTCATAAGTGGATGACATGAGCTATATTTAGTTTTATGCAAAAAGGGTGATAAAAAGAGGGTTGAATCACTTCCTGGCAATTGATTCCTGATTTGTGAAGTTTTAATAGGTATTAGACATCAACTGTCTACAATTTACAGTATTTTAAAGCCTTTAATTGGCATAATGTAGGTACACGCTCATCTGAAAATTCAAATATTTCAGATTGGCATTAAATTGATCCATAGTCATTGGTTAGCAAGATTCGATTTTTTTTTTACAGTTAAGCCTTACAGTTTCTAAAATCAAAATCCTGTACTGGATCTTCAAAATTGAATAAGGATTCTAGTAATAAATAATAGAAGCATTATTTCTCGATTCTAATCTTTTAAAGGATATGAAAGTGGTACAAAATTGTTCAAAGAATTCATTCACCTGGAATACTTTTCAGTCTCAAACCTATTAAAATCATAAGTATATCAGGAATAAAAGTCCAAGGATCAACCTCCGGAGGTACACCTCCATTTATGTAATGTTTAGACATACAACCATTGAGGAAACTCTGGATTCTAATTTAATAAGGATTTAATTAAGTATTCATCCAGTAATACCATAGGATCTGATTTTCATAAGACCATGCCATACCCTGTAAAAAGCCTTAGATATATCTCAGTCTGTTCGCTATCCAGTGCATGGTATATATGTTTACAGATTAGTTAGAATATCTGCAGTAGAACTAACCTGCCTAAATCCATAGTAATGGTCAGAAGTTTAGCAACTGTAAGCTGGTAGAGTAGAGCCTGATTAATTATGAACTCAAAGAGTTCATTTAATGGGTCAGTTCTTTCAGAATTCTTGTAAACGAGTACCACAGAAGCAGTTTTCTAGCAGTCAGACAAGCATGATTCATTAAGGCATTTGGAGAGAATTAGAGCAACCTCAGCGGAGCATTTTTTAATAGTACAGCCAGGATGACATCGGGTCCACATGCTTTTGAGTTGTCCAGGTTTATGATGTCATGTACTTGAAGGGGTGATTTTCAGATCATCTAGTGTGGTGTCTGTCCACAAAGGAAAAATCTGGGAGGGAGTGGTTTGCTGAGGCTAAAGTAGAGTTTGAGGCAAACATGTTAGCTTTCTCAGTTGCCATGCAAACAGCCTCATGATTGTTGGATAGTGCAGGAATTGTTGATTGCACATTTACTTGGAGAAAAAAAAAAAAAAAAAAAAAAAAAAAAAAAAAAATTTAAGTCTAGGATTTATCATTCACTGACAGTAGCTGAACAAAGATTGTCTAAGCAGCCATGTCAGCATTCCCCAGTAGGAGCTCCTTAGATGATTAGCCTGAAACTGCCTCCTTCTCAAAAGGCAAGAAGATAAAGCCCGAGAAAATTAACTTCCTAGATTTACACAGGACTATACTTCAGACAGAACTAGAGACACCAAGAGGTTACCAGTTTGGGTTCATTAATGACCACTCCAAAGGGCGACTTGAAGGGACTCGTAAAATAGCACATTAAATAAGTGCATCAATTAGTCAATTTATAACTGAACATTTAAGTGATTTGAGGTTTAAGAACCCTACCGCAGTCAATATATGACTTCAGATCAATTTTCATAGGTTTCCTGTTCCTGCCTCCTTTACATGGTGCCTCCAACCTCCATTGGGTCTTTCATAACGTCATCTCTTTGTAATCAATAACATTTCTTCAGTAAGAGCTATCTATGGCAACATGCAAGCTGTTATTTATCTAGATATACTTACTTGCCCATTTAACTGCCATTTTTCTATCTGGGTTAAATGACCAGGGGATTCTTCAGACAACTCAGAAGCATCATCCCATCGGAATAGACGTACAGTGCGATCTGAATAACCCACTACAACTTCAATGCGACCATCGCCATCTGAAAAAAAAAAAAAAAAAAACTTGTGAGCATTCAGTAAATCTGTCACACAAATCGATACAATGAGTATAACATGATAGCCTTTTACATAGCATTTTTTTTATTCTTTCATACCAAACAAGGCATATTGTCATTTGAAGTGGCAAGGGCTATTATTTGGGATCATATCTAATTGGGGGGGGGGGGCAATTTGGAGTTAAGAGGCAGGATATTTGTTCACATTACATTTAAACTTTGCAAGTTAATACAATCAGGGAAACAGATGCAGAATTCCAGAGCCTAGCAGTATAAAGAAACTATTAGAACAGAAGCATAACATGGAACAGGCAGAGGAAGAGAAATAAATACTTTATTTCATAAGACTTAAATTTGACAAATATCAAGACTGTCGAGTTTCATTATAAGTAGGAAGGGGGAGGAATACTAACCTACATCAGCTAGGAGCATCAGTTTGCTGTTAGCTGGCAGATACTCTGTAAAAGTTGGTCGCAACGAAGTAGGACCATCATCTTCAACCTCAGCAAAAGGGGCCTAAAAACAGAAAATGCATTTTTCAAAGTTTTGTTTGAAAGTGTAGGTAAGTAGAACACAAAAGCTTAAAGTATAGTCTCAAAACATTCGTACATCTTGAGAAATATAAAAATTGTATTCAGACACAAAAATAAGTTCAGATATGAATTTCTGAAAGTTGCTGATGAAGCATTGCATATTACTAACAGACGCATGCAACATCGATAGAGTAAACATACTGCGTTTCTAGTCCTGAGCTCTATAATATTTTAGGAATTGATATTTGAGAATTGCTATATATTTTTTTCCAGTATTTAGTTTAAGTGCTCAATACAGGAGTACAGCTCAATAGTAGGTTATGAAAATATATAGTAATTAAGCTACAGATTCTGCATTTTATACATGTGAAAAATTGTCGAGTTAAATTATAGCAGGTTCCAGTGGTGTTTGCGTTTGTCAAATAGCCATACACTGCAGTTTATGGATAATGGACAAACGCAAAAAAAGTTATATAAACATGGCGACTTCAAAGCATGTTAATCAGTAGATTAATGTGTCAATGTTATGCCATAAGGCTATGCTAAATACAAATTAAGGTGTGTATGTGCATTGAAAAGAGTGAAAAAAGCTGTTGTCCTCCATAAGGGAGGAAGCTCCATGGGGGAGGGGGGGGATTGTACAGGTGGGAATTTTCACCAGGTGAAAGGAAACTGCATCATTGGTTATCACCAGGGCTATAACAGCATATTCTTTTCATTGTTTTGAAAAGTATATATCCGATACCCGAGAATTAAAAAAAAAAAAAAAAAGGAAAGAATGCTATTTTCATAGCCCTAGTTATCACAATATTACTGCCGCATCCCAATCTGAAATGGGAATCAAGAATCTTATGAGAGATAAGCCGAAGAATACTAGTAAACACACAGATTAATAGTAAAGAGGAACTTCAACTGATGTATTTGGTCACGTGGGATGAAGTGATTGAAAATCGGAAGCTTAACAACTGACTGGCAACTATTACAGAAAAGCTGGACAGAATTATTTTCTGTCTTCAGCGGAATCTGAAGCAATGATAGCAGCTGAAGAGTTCCTTTTGAAAAAGTTTACATTTGCTTATTTTTTTTAATTTGCATTTAATATGGTTACATGACAAACAGTGATCTAACAAGAATTGGTGTGTCAAAGTTAAGAGATTGGTTCTGGCCAGTACCAGATGGGCAACCATTTGGTATTAGGCACTGCATGCATTCAGGTATGTATAATACTTCAAGGAGAGTAACACTCACATATTGCAGTTCCATTTCATCCTTAGGCTAGGTATAGAATCCGTTAGTTTTTTTTTTATATTTTGGTTGATTGTTTTATGGAATCTCAACCCTTTTTAGGTTATTTAATGCCAAATCCAATGATTTTGAAGAAAATTTTTTTATAGAGTATATTTGTTTTAAGCCAGTTTCTATTTAACCCATAGTTGGAACCCTAACAGGTACTACCAGTCCGAGTCAGAGTGGACCTGGGAGCAATGGCAATTAAAGGGTGGCTTCACACTTCCCAAAGCACGCAAGCTGGGGCCTCACCATCAGATATAGTTTAAGGTCATATCCAGGACCTTGATATTTTGGAGGGTTATCATACATGGAACAAGGGTAAACGAAGTTCCTCAGCCATGGTAAAGGCAATACATCAAGGAAGAGAGCGGGAGAGTTAAAAAAACAAAACTAGAGAGCTTGTTGACCCTGTATGGCACTAATGGTGTGACAGGAGCACTGGTTTAACTGAAGATGGTAAAAAAAAAAAAGTTAAATCTAATTCCCCCCACTCTCCTCCTCAAAGACTCACATTTAAAATATTGTAGTTTTATTAACAAGTTTATTTTTTTTGATCAGGAGATTCTTTGGACTCGTAAAATGATAGGTGTCATCCACAGACAAACTGGTTTGCTGTGTCACAGCACTTCAGTGCTGTGAGACTAACACCCATCCCAAGCCAGAAATCGAACCAACAACAGTACGTCCAAGTAAAGAGATCAATGCTCAGAAATCATGTCTCCAATGTCTTAGTATAAACATTGGTCACTACTTTTAAAGTGCTCCATGGAAATGGAAATGGCACTAATCCTATACAGGTTTAACCGGCTTCCTCCAAAAAGAGGAAGGTCTATGGAAATAAGAAATTTAGAAGTGGTCCCAGTTGCATGTATATCCCAGATAGGGAAGGTGACATTAGGATTTTACAACTCTTGCAGGGAAGTATCAAGATCCTACATACAGCGCCTGGAATACCCAAATTGGTCATCCATCTAGTGCTGACCAGGCTCAACGTTGCTCGACTTCAGCTAACTAATTACTATTTCATGTATTTATACCCATTTAGCTAGATTCATTGCTAGAAGGAAACATGGATGACTAGCTTAACTTTAATATTTAATTACTTTAAAATCACAACGACAATTTGTTTGTCTTATTGCGAATTACAAATTAATTTTAGAGTAAATTGTAGTTTTATTATGAGTATAAATAAAGTAAAATACGTACCCCACTTGATTCAGATTTTACATCAAAAATGTAACACCAACCTTTGGCAGTTAAACAAACCAACAAATTCTGAAATGAAATCACATACACTTAATAAATGCAAGTAATTTAGTTAAACCTACAGATCTATATTAGAAAAATCAGTCTATAAGCCTTAATTATAAATTAGATTAATACCATAAATTTTCTAAAAAGAAACATTTAGGAATCCAATTTTAATTAGCGACAAGCAATTGTGATTTTATAATTTAATTTAAAACCATTATAGATGTACTGTATAAATCTGGTTACTACAGAATAAAAATTCTCACTTTAAATGTTTTGCTTTAAATGGAAGTAATTGTTGGAATTAAAAATGAAACTTTTAAATAGGAGTTTTGTAAAGATGTGATCATTTGAAAATATTAATATTTTAAGTCATTTTAAAATTTTTTTTTTTTTTTTTTCCAAAACTTCCTTGGTAATAACCTTTTGAAAAAGATGTTGCTAGCTTTATTTTATTGTGGTCTTAGAGAAATCAGCCCATTGTGGAAGAAAAAAAAAAAAGTCTGGTGCTGACACTTGTTGCAAGTCTGAAAACAATGTGTAATCATTTAAAATATTTCCTAACATTTGTTTTTCTAAGAGTTTAAAACCAACCTTATGAAGGTTTTCAAAAGATACAACCAAACTCATGCTAAACCAATCTTCAGACTGATAACTGCTAACACTGAATCATTTTCTTTCCAAAGCGCGCAACTTTTCAGGGTTAATACAAAAAAAAAAAAAAAAAAAAAAAAAAAAAAAAAATGAAGAGTCAATTTTCTTTGAAAACTGACTTGCATTAAAAGTGTCAAAGATTTTAATTTAAAATATTACACAACATTTTGGTTTTCTAATTTCAAATTAAAAGTTATATAGCTTGGAGTTGAATGACAATGTAAAAGATTTGAGCAAATCTCATTTTTATTAAGAGTTCCTTAGTTTTCTAGAATCAAGGACATAATTGAAGTAGCGCTACTTTTTTTTTTTAGATCAAATAAACTCAAAATCAAGCATTATTGAAAGGAGCATAAAAACAAACTATCTTTACTTTTTTAAAATCAGCCCATTAGAATTGGAGTTATGACCAGAATATATATATATATATATATATATATATAAAAAATCTTAAAATCTTTTTTCAAGTGTTATGAAATTGAACATAACATGATGGTTCAATTGGCTTTATTTACGACCATCTCACTTGGTATTAGCATATTTCAGTTTCGCTTTAAGTAGAAACATA
Organism: Euprymna scolopes; assembly: GCF_053919585.1. NCBI lineage: Eukaryota > Metazoa > Mollusca > Cephalopoda > Sepiida > Sepiolidae > Euprymna > Euprymna scolopes. The sequence continues at coordinate 145,585,503 of NC_136488.1, forward strand.
ACTGCTAAGAAAAATGGTATGTAATGCTTTATCATAGGAAGTATTATGGACATTATCATTTGTCATTACCATATGAAAAATCCAAGATGGTGACCACAATATGATTCAAAGAAATTAAAATATGGCTTGTAGCATATCAAATTAAAAGATTCTGTACAGATTGCAATTGTTTAAGTATTGCAAACTAATTAAGATAATTAAATTTTAACGGCTTCAAATTGCCGCAACAATTATCGGGTGGATTTCTATCACTATTTTGTATAATTTATTACTTTTATGTCATTGTCGAGACTTCAAGAGACATTACGTCCATTTTGTTCAAGTAAGTTTTATCGTGAATTCAGTTATTCAAGTTTTATTTTGATAGATGTAGGAGAAATGTACTTATTACCGATTTAAAGACTGAGGGTCAAATTAAGTAGCAGCGTGTACCTTGTCCAGTGCTAAACATTACGGTGTCTGGTATTGCTAATTGAAGAGAGTTGTAGAAAGTGAACTGGGGGGGGGGAGACAACTATGTAGAAATTAACATGAACATTTACCTTCCCATTGTTACAGATGTCACCGACTTTTACACAGCTGATCTGAAAGAAAATTTAACAGGTTTTAGAAGGGCAAAAAGTATTTATCAAGACACTATTACTCAATTTTGAAAACCGTGAAAATGTTAGTTTAAGATTAAATACAGCAAGGTGCAAAATAAATAAAATGGGAAAATTGTCAAATATTTCTTTAACCCACCATGGCCCATTTTTAACACTAAAAAGGAACAATAGAAAAATAAGAGTATTTGTGCAAAATAATGGAATCTGAACGACTTCAAATACATTTGTAGTTTATATTTGCTATGAAAATTTAGAAAATTAGTTTTAAAATCAATTTTTTTCTTACTAAGTTAATTTAGGTGATCCACCCAAAGAATACATTGCAAAAATTTAAAACCCAAATCTGTAAACCTGATATTTACCATTCCTAGACCAGAGCATCTTTTCCAGGGGCTAGATTCCTTGCCTTTGTAGACAGACAAAGTACCTTCAATATTTCCAACTGCCAATTCATTGCCCTGCAAAGAAAATTTACAAGCAGAAATCAGATTCAAATTATTCACTAATTTAAATTTTCCATATTTTAAAAGATTTTTATTCATGTATTCTTTCCACCTCAACATTCACCTTTAAAATATAGGTTTTCAGGTATGCTGAAAACTAATATTGCATTTAAATTTGGTGCGGAAAAGTAATTGGCACTTAAGCATGACGAAGCCATGGTCATTATTTGGTTTGTTTTCAAATAAAGGTGACAGGGAGTGGTTCTCGGTCGAACATGGCAGATAAACAATAAAACCCACAACATATTATAAAAAGGTATCAATTTAAAACATTGAAGTAAAAAAAAAAAACTCACCATAAATAAGTTTTTACAGTGACAATTTTACTGTAATTCAAAAACGTTTTAAACTTTTCTTCAGTGAAGGGATGTGATTTTGTTGCTAAGTGAGTTTGTCAGGGATATGCATGTCAAGGGGGCACAAGTGCAAGGAGTTCAGAGCATATTTCGTTAAAATACTTGTAAAACAGGCACAGATGCAACATTGCAGTGATGGGACAGGGGTTGAAGCCTAGTTGACAAAGTGGGACCTATTAGATTGGAGACCATTTTTTGGACCCAATCCAAGAGGGAAAGACTAGTGGTAGATGCACCAACCTAGATGTGACAATACTCCATGCATGGGCGAATGGTAGCCTTGTAGAGGTACAGGATACTCTTAGGCAAGAGTTCTCTAGCATAATAGAGGCAGCCTTCAAGGTCCTTAATGTATTTGTTCCAGTTAATATTTCAGGTGAAAATTAAGCTGAGAAGTTTAAGAGAATTATCAGGTAGGGAGTCATTAGTCATGGATATCGGTTGGAGAAAGCTTCTTGTAATTGTTAGAAGTTTAGCCTTACTAGCATTAAATGTTATCCATTTAAGTCTCCAACCACGGTGTGAAGGGTCATTTTCTAAGGATTCAGCCATTGTCTTGGATCTGTGTACATCCGTTCTTCCCTCATGAATGTTAGAGGGAAGTTTCAAATATACCCATCTCAGACAATATTATCGGGGAGGTCATTGACGAATATCAGGAATTTGAGTGGTCCAAGGATCGACCCTTAAGGCACTCCCGGATTAATGTTATGCTGCTTGGATGAACGTCCATTAACAACAATCTGGATGGTCCTACTGTCTAAGGATCTAATATTAATATTCGTCCAGTTATACCGTAGGATTTGGTTTTCATTAACAGCACTTTTTTTTTTTTTTTTTTTTTTTTTAACAGGCATCACCACATTATCAAGGCCAAGAGGCCAATCAAGGATAAGGGTTAAAGAGTGTACAGTAGAAATTGGACAATATAGTAATCATTAGTAATGAAAATTTGGTAAATTTGATAACTTATATGGAACGGCTCATCAAGAACTTATTTACGTTAGACTTGAAGACAGCCATATTGTAGTCAGCCGGAAAGCAGGGAAACGGAAGACAATTCCACAGGCGTGCAGTTCTTAGAAAGAAGCTTTGTTCATGGAATCTACGTTTAGGTTTAGGCACAGATAAAGAGTGGGGGGGGGGAATTATTGATAGTGTTTACAGCTAGACGAGTGTTTCTTGTGAAAGTTTGGCGAGAGAGGACCATAGATTGAAGCTCAGTCGAACACTTTCCATGAAAATAACGATACATCAGAAACAAACTCGCAACATCTCTTCTGTGAGACAGAGGTTGCAAGGAAGAGAAAAGGACATCTACGAGGCTACGAAGTCTATTTTGAACTCTATCAAGGCAGTCATGCCAGACTGTTAAAGGCTTTGGACATATCAACTTCACCCGCCTTATCCAGTGCATGCGTTCAGAGATAACTTAAATCTCTGCAGTAGAACTACATTGCCTAAATTTAGAAAAATGTATCAAAATCTCTTATAAAATAGTTACTGCCCTTGGTGAAAACCAAAATAATGGCCATGGCATGCATAAGTAGCAAATAGTTTTCTGGTTACTAAGACCTTTATTATCCAATGTAATACATTAGGTTTTTACTGGTGGCCATGTTTTTCCTCGCTGAACAAGTACTAATAATGCGCATGCGTGTTAGTAAACACCCCTTCTCCCCATGACGCCACTGATAATATTGGGGGGGGGGGTACTTATGTATTTTTGGTACCGTGCTGAATTATCATTTCGAAAGCCATTCTTAACATGGGGAGGAGGCATTTTGTAACTATTCTGTGCTTCCACCTAACAAATTATGGTACTAGAGCACTTATTGATCCGTGCACGGACCGTGCCGACATAACGTTATTTAGAGAGCCATTTATAACATGGGGAGGATGTTTTGTAGTTATTCTGTACCTTAAATTCACAATTTACTAAAAACAGACAAAACTTTAAACTTGAAAATCCGGGTTTGTATTACTGTACACAGATTCGAAAATGTAAAATCAAATGTTATCAAAGGCAAGATAAGTTACTTTACTACCAAACTGGATATATTTTGTGTTTTTATTCAATGTAACATGTTTATTCAGCTCGAAAACCATACAGTGTTTATGTATTGGAAAATTCAAAATGGCGCCTCCACCTCACTCCCTCTTTAACACGGTAAGTTTGGGAAAAGGTGTTATAAATAAAAAAAACGGTAAAACTATACAAACACCGTGACAGCGAATTAACCCTACCCCTAACCCCAACCCTAACCCTGTCACGGTGTTTGTATAATAATACCAAAAAAAAATATACAAAATACTATTAAAAACCCGCCGAATATATGTCAACCTATGTCACGGTAACAGGATTTTATCTGGGTTTTTATTTATAACACCTTTTCCCAAACTTACCGTGTTAAAGAGAGAATCAGACGCCATCTTGAATTTTCCAATACATCGGTAAACACTGTTTTCGAGCTGAATAAACATGTTACACTGAATAAAAAACACGAAAAATATATCCAGTTAGGTAGAAAAGTAACTTATCTTGCCTTTGATAACATTTGTTATTTGTTTGGCAACTTTTTCGAATATGTGTACAGTAATACAAACCCGAAAATCCTATTTAAAAAAATAACGCGGATCAATAAATGCATTAGTTAATTACTATAAATTTAAACATATCGTAAAAAAAAACTTTAATTTAACCTGGAAAAAAAAAAAAAAACTATTTTAAAATAGCGCGGTCGCGGTACATAAGCATAAATAAAATAGATAAAATAGAAAAGTCCTAATATCCAGAAACTACTTGTCTGGCCAAATTTGAATGGGATATTCGTTTTCAGCAAACCCGAAAACCTTAAAGCTCGTCATTTTAAAAGGTGAGTGTTTAGTTGCCATTAAAGTTTAAGTTAAATTAAAATTAAAATCGATTATCCAAATTGAGGAGGGGGGGGGGTAAAGTACAAATTATCGTGTTTTTCTTAAACAAATAAATGCAGACGATTAATAATGTTCTTCTTACCCCATCATTGTCAATATCTCCAAGTGCAATGGCATCATTTAATAAATTCTTCGAAAAATCCAATTCAATTCGCTCAACGAAAGAAACAGCCCTCATAGTAAAACCTACAATTCTGAGTTTTCTGTGTGTACACACAACCGGTGTTGAGCGTAAATTTATACTGTGAAAATAAGTCCGACACACACGAAAAATCATTTAAGCAAATTATAACTATTAAATATTTATATTTTTTTAATTAATGTTTTTAATTTTATTTGTATGGATAACTATGAGAAAAATATACAACAAATAATGATAATAGTATAGTTAAAGGCTCATGTCGTCTCGACTCTTTCCGTAAACACATAACGGAAAGAGCCGAAAAGCGACGAAAACACTTGCAAACGAGACAAAAATGGATTTCATGACAAAATAAAGTAGACAAACATTTATTTACAAGTTAGAAAAGCATTTCATCCAAGGCATGAAAATTGTTAAACAAAATGTTTTTACTATAGGCTTTAAAAATAAAGGTACAAGATTCAATTTAAAATTTATTTATCTTCAAAGGGCACTTTTATAAATTTTACAAAGTAATTTAAATTGAATCAAAAAATTACCTTGGATTTTTTTTTTTTTTTTTTTTTTTTTAAATTACATTTTCACCCCAAACAAGGCACATTGCCACTTTGGAGTAGGGGGCTACTATCAGGGGCAACAACTACTGGGGTACTATCTAGGGATTTGGGCAGCAAGATGTTGGTTCACGTTGCACTTGAACTTCTGCACGTCAGTACAGTTGGGGAAGCAATGACCTGGAATGGAATTCCAAAGTCTAGCGGTTCTGGGGAAGAAACTACTGGAGTAAAAAGATCTTTTACATCTAGGGATCTCTACAGTGTGGGGGTGAGATTTTGCAGCCTGTCGGGTCTGTCGAGGGTGTTCACGTCATGGGGGCACAAGTGCTTGCAGTTCATCAGAGCATTCACCATTAAAATACTTGTAGAACAGGCAGACGGATGCAACGTTTCGTCGATGGGACAGAGGCTGAAGCTTAGATGCCAGTTTAGGGCCTATCAGATTTGCAACTTTCTTTTGAACTTTGTCAAGGAGCGAGAGACTAGTAGCTGATGCACCAGCCCAAATATGACAGCAATACTCCATACATGGGCGAATGGTTGCCTTATAGAGGTACAGGATACTTTCGGGTGTTAGTAGTTTTCTAGCACGGTAGAGAGAACCCACCTTCCTTGCAGCGACCCTGGCAATGCCCTCGATGTAATTGTTCCAACTCATGTTTCCTGTGAACGTTAGGCCAAGGAGCTTGAAAGACGTACTCTCAGATAAAGAGTCGTTGGCCATTGTTATAGGTGGTAGAGAAGGTTTCTTGTAATTATTGAATGAAACTAGTTTAGTCTTGGCGGCATTGAACGTGACCATCCATTTTTGTCCCCATTCCACTACTGATTGGAGGTCATACTCTAGTGTTTCTGCCATTTCTTTAGGTATATGTTCATTTGTTTTCCTGTCGTGCCTGTTATAGAGTGTGGTGTCATCAGCATATATACCCATCTAAGAGGCAATTTTGTCGGGGAGGTCATTTATGAATATCAGGAACAGTAGAGGTCCAAGGATAGACCCCTGGGGCACTCCCGCATTTATATCATATTGTTTAGATGTACGACCGTCGAGGACAACCTGGATTTTTCTCTTATGTAAGAAGGATTTAATTATGTTAAGTATTCTACCATGATCTAATCTTCCTGCAGAGACCCTCATGCCATACCCTGTCAAAAGCCTTAGATATATCTAGAGCTACCGCTCTGCCCTCCCCCACTTTGTCCAGTGAATGGTATATACGTTCAGAGATTACAGTTAGGATGTCTGCTGTGGAACGGGCTTGTCTAAATCCATGTTGTTGGTCAGTCAGAAGTTTAGCCTCTGTAAGGTGATGGACTAGAGCATGGTTAATTAAGGTCTGAAATATTTTAGCAAAAAGTGGGAGGAGGCTAATGGGGTGATAATTTAATGGGTCAGTTCTTTCGCCAAAATTCTTGAATACTGGTACCACAGAAGCAGTTTTCCAACAGCCCGGAAAGCAAGATTCATTAAGGCATTTGTTGTACAGTTTGGAGAGAACTGGAGCTACTTCGGCTGAGCACTTTTTTAATAGCACAGCTGGGATGAGATCGGGTCCACATGCTTTTGAAGTGTCAAGGTTTTTTATGTAATGTACATTCTGTTGCACTTTTAAAAAAATCATTGAAAATGTTATATCTATATCATTAATTGCTAGATGAAAGATAATGTTTATAAATTGCAACAAAATGTACATTACATAAAATAAATCCGAGGTAATTTTTTGATTCAATTTAAATTAAATTTTTATACCTTACTTTGTAAAATTTATAAAAGTGCACTTTGAAAATAAATAAATTTCAAATTGAATCTTGTACCTTTATTTTTAAAGCCTATAGTAAAAACATTTTATTTAACAATTTTCATGCCTTGGATGAAATGCTTTTCTAACTTGTATCTTATCTTTTTAAGATTATATTTTAAAACTCTCCTTCTCTCTATTTCAGTTTGTATTTCTCCTCACACCACAACTCATTTTTGCAACCCCCTCTTTGTATTATTACAGGTCTGAATATTCTCTCTGTTTCAGTTTGTATTTCTCCTCACACCACAGCTCATTTTTGCAACCCTCTCTTTGTAATACAGGTCTGAATAATGAGAAAATCTGAATTTCTATTAACAAAAACTTTAAAATAACTTTTTTAGATTAAATTTTTTTAAACTTCTTTCAGAATAGAAAATCTTTAAAATTTAATAAGGAAAATATTTCATATAGGTTTCATTAACAAATATTCAGTACATAACGAGAAAAATAGAGATGAAAATTTCAAAAGGACTGTATAACTGGTTACAGTCAATAGTAGTCCCCGCTAATGAATGTCTTTGTTATTGTTATTCTATTATTATTATTTAAAACATTTTGTGTCCTGCTCTTTCGCACGAGGACTAATTTTGGATTGTACGGTGAAGACCCTAAAAAGTTCCTCACTTTAAAATGTCCCTTACTTTGAAATGTTTTTATTTTTACACGCCACTAAATTAGATATATTACTATACACAGAGATTCGAAAAAGTTGTCAAAGAACAAATAAATGTTGTCAAAGACAAGATAAGTTACTTTTCTACCCTACTGGATAATTTTTTGTGTTTTTATTTAATGTAACATGTTTATTTAGCTCGAAAAACATAGTGTTTACCGATGTATTGGAAAATTTAAAATGGTGCCGAACCACGGCCACCGAGAGTAAGAATAAGGCCTGTTAACTAAAAAATGTCTGCAGGCAATGTAGGTAAGATTTGTCAGACTGTCAGTACCATATGAGGGCCATTTGAAAAAGAGCAATAAAACATTTTTAAAAAGAAAAAGGAACATAGTTCGATTAATGCTTAAACTGAACTTTATTCAATATAAAATATAAATATTATCTATGTAAAATTAATTTTAAAGCAATATACAATTTAATACTAATGAAACTGAATTATGAATTTAAGAAACAAACAATTAAAGAAACATTGAACACAAATATTTTTTGGCCTTCAGAACAAGAGCATAGTATTTTTTTTTTTTTTTTTTTTTACAAAGGCATCACCACATTATCAAGGCCCAGAGGCCACTCAAGGATAAGGGTTAAAGAGTGTACAGTAGAAATTGGTCAATATAGTAATCATTAGTAATGAAAATTTGGTAAATTTGATAACTTATATGGAACAGCTCATCAAGAACTTATTTACGTTAGACTTGAAGACAACCATATTGTAGTCAGCTGGAAAGCAGGAAAACGGAAGACAATTCCACAGGCGTGCAGTTCTAAGAAAGAAGCTTTGTTCATGGAATCTACGTTTAGGTTTAGGCACAGACAAAAAGTGGGGGAAATTATTGATAGTGTTTACAGCTAGACGAGTGTTTCTTGTGAAAGTTTGGCGAGGGGGGACCATAGATTGAAGCTCAGTTGAACACTTTCCATGAAAATAACGATACATCAGAGACAAACTCGCAACATCTCTTCTGTGAGATAGAGGTTGCAAGGAGGAGAAAAGGACATCTCCTACGAGGCTACGAAGTCTATTTTGAACTCTATCAAGGCAGGACAAGTCCTTTCTAGCAGCTCCTGCCCAGATGTGGCAACAGTATTCCATCCTTGGACTACCTGGCTCTTATATAGATAGAGAATAGCATCAGCAGTGAGATATCTACCGGATCGATAGAAAGATCCCACCATTTTTCCAGCGGCCTTGGCAACAGATTTGATATACGTGTTCCATTTAAGATCAGGAGTAATGGTCAAGCCCAGAAGCTTGTCAAAACTTGAGGCCTCCTGAAGACGAGAGCCATTCATTTCAATTGATGACAAATGTGGATTAGAATGTTGATGATGTAAAGAGAGAAGCTTGGTTTTAGATGCATTAAAAGTAACCAGCCACTCCTTTCCCCATTGTACTACGTGCTCAAGATCAGAGGAGAGAGAATTGGAGAGAACTTGGTCGTTTACTGTCTTAGATGTGGTACCATAAATGGTAGTGTCATCAGCATAAATGTCTACAAATGATGTTTTTTTTTTTTTTTTTTTTTTTTTATTACATATTCACCCCAAACAAGGCACATTGCCACTTTAATGTAGGGGGCTACTATCAAGGGAAACATCTACTGGGGTACTATGTAGGGATTAGGGCAGCGAGATGTTGGTTCACGTTGCACTTGAACTTATGCATGTCAGTACAGTTGGGGAAGCAGTGACCTGGAATGGAATTCCAAAGTCTAGCAGTTCTGGGGAAGAAACTACTGGAGTAGAAGGATCTTTTACATCTAGGGATCTCTACAGTGTGGGGGTGGGATTGTGTAGCTTGTCGGGTCTGTCGAGGGTGTTCACGTCGTGGGGGCACAAGTGCTTGCAGTTCTTCAGAGCATTCACCATTATAATACTTGTAGAACAGGCAGAGGGATGCAACGTTTCGACGATGGGACAGAGGCTGAAGTTTTGATGCCAGTTTAGGGCCTATCAGATTTGCGACTCTCTTTTGAACCCTGTCAAGGAGCGAGAGACTAGTAGCCGATGCACCGGCCCAAATGTGACAGCAATACTCCATACATGGGCGAATAGTGGCCTTATAGAGGTACATGATACTTTCGGGTGTTAGAAGTTTTCTAGCACGGTAGAGAGAGCCCACCTTCCTCGCAGCGGCCCTGGCAATGCCCTCGATGTAATTGTTCCAGCTCATGTTTCCTGTGAACGTTAGGCCAAGGAGCTTGAAAGACGTACTCTCAGCTAAAGAGTTGTTGGCCATTGCTATAGGTGGTAGAGAAGGTTTCTTGTAATTATTGAATGAAACCAGTTTTGTCTTGGTGGCATTGAACGTTACCATCCATTTTTGTCCCCATTCCACTACTGATTTGAGGTCATCCTCTAGTGTTTCTGCCATTACTTTAGATATATGTTCATTTGTTTTCCTGTCGTGCCTGCTATAGAGTGTGGTGTCATCAGCATATATACCCATCTCAGAGGCAGTTTTGTCGGGGAGGTCATTTATGAATATCAGGAACAGCAGAGGACCAAGGATAGATCCCTGGGGCACTCCCGCATTTATATTATATTGTTTAGACGTACGACCGTCGAGGACAACCTGGATTTTTCTCTTATCTAAGAAGGATTTAATTATGTTAAGTATTCTACCAGTGATACCGTAAGATCTAATCTTCCTGAGGAGACCCTCATGCCATACCCTGTCAAAAGCCTTAGATATATCTAGAGCTACCGCTCTGCCCTCTCCCGCTTTGTCCAGTGAATGGTATATGCGTTCAGAGATTACAGTGAGGATGTCTGCCGTGGAACGGGCTTGTCTAAATCCATATTGATGGTCGGTCAGAAGTTTAGCATCTGTAAGGTGCTGGACTAGAGCATGGTTAATTAAGGTCTCAAATATTTTGGCAAAAAGTGGGAGGAGGCTAATAGGGCGATAATTTAATGGGTCAGTTCTTTCGCCAGAATTCTTGAATACTGGTACAACAGAAGCAGTTTTCCAACAGCTCGGAAAGCAAGATTCATTGAGGCATTTGTTGTAGAGTTTAGAGAGAACTGGCGCTACTTCGGCTGAGCACTTTTTTAATAGCACAGCTGGGATGAGGTCGGGTCCACATGCTTTGGAAGTGTCAAGGTTTTTTATGATAGCATGCACCTGAGCAGGGGTGATTTCCAGATCGTCTAGCGTGGCGTCTGTCCGCATAGGAAAGTCAGGTAGGGGGTGGTTTAGAGGGTCCAGTGTAGAGTTGGAGGCAAACCGACTGGCAAGCATGTTAGCCTTCTCGGTTGCTGAGCAAAGAACCTCGTGATTGTTGGTTAGTGGGGGAATCGTTGATTGCCCATTATTTACTACACTGTTGTAGATTTTCCAGAAGTCACGAGTTCCTAATTTTTGTGCTTCGATGCGTTTTTTAGTGGTTTCCGTAAATTCCCTCTTAGCTGTCGCTATTTCTTTCTTAACGTTACTTCTAGCTTCTATGTACTTTTGTCTGTTTGAACTGGACTTATGTCGGTTAAACCTGCGGAATGCATGCTGCCTTTGAGCAATGGCAGTTGCGCAAGTCGAAGTAAACCATTGGGGAGAGTGGGGCTTGCTATAGAATTTACGCATGGGAACATGCGCTTCGATTGCAGTTTTGAACCATTCAGTGGTCTCAGTTGCACACTGTTCAGCAGGAAGAGAAAAAATATTTCCCCATGGGGCATCTCTGATAAGATCTCTGATAGCTTCCCAGTCAGCCTTTTTATAATATCTCGTTGTTTTGAGCACTGGCTCTTCAGTTTTGGGTCTGGAGTTTAGGGCGATTTCAACCATTATTACCGCATGATCAGCGTTCCCAAGTGGGCTGTCGGCTTTCGTTACACAATCATCAGGAACTGTGGTCAAAAACAGATCTAATAGTGATGCGTGTTGCTCTTCCTGATCAGGGAAGCGGGTTGGGAAAGTAACAATTTGCGATAGGGAGTGAGATACAGAGAAGCTATGAGTTGCGCTGCCTGCTGCATCTGTATAAGTAGAGAATCCAAGCCAATTTTTGTGATGGACATTAAAGTCACCAAATACATGTACTTGGGCGCTAGTGTCGAAGGAGAGTGCTGTGTCTATGCTGTCAGATACTTTGTTTATTATGGTGCAGTCTTGGGTCGAGGGAGAGCGGTAGAGAAAGTAAAAGTAGCTAATGTTGTGTTGCATGATAAGTCTAAAGCACATAAAAGCTTGATCATCCGTTTCTAGGTTTGTTTCTCTAGTCAAGGGAAGGGTATTACGAATGTAAACTCCAAGTCCGTGCATATGTCTGTCAGAGTCCTTACGGCAGAGTGGGAGATATCCAGGCATGTTAAAGTAGTTAGAGGGGATGGAGGAGTGTAGGTTAGTCTCACTTAGTGCTAAGATATCCGGGGTATTTGTTAGGAGAAATGCTTCAACATCAGCTAAGTTAGTTCTAAGCCCACGGATATTTGTGAATGCAAGCCTCAAGGGAGGAGGCAAGTGTGATTTGTTTGTCCCTAAGCCTGGTTTAAGCTTGTTTTTAGATTGTACTGTCATCATGTTTTTTAACGAGTTTCAGTTGGGTTAGGGGAAGCCGAACAGAAGGTTATGCAGAATATCACACATGCATCACAAGTAGACCATCAGCTGACCCTCCATCAACTAGGACTGTGGCCTCAGGAAAGCCCACCGGGGATGAGTGCAGGGTCCCTTTCCATGCGCGCCATGGCACTGCAAACATCCCGATATTATTCAACTGTTGATGGAGCAGCCGCTCTAAGCGCTACCAAAGAGTTAGGGCTCCTGTACTACCAGTCGGAAACAGCAGCCAGTAACTGTCAATCCGGTACCCTCAACCCATCAGAGGAAGGTCAACCCAATCTAATTGCTCAGGCATATGTGGTACTCAAGCATTCTCAAGTGCCCAGCTTAAGGACTGGGGTGTGTCGGGAGTGGGGGAAACGGCGTTCATTGCCCTAGACAAGAAACAAGATCTACCAATGGGTGTTTCTGTCGAATCACTGTGATAGTATCTCTGCGCCTGACTAATAGGCAAAGAAGGAGTATGGAAGCCGGGCGATAGGCAGGACCTATCTACTCCTTAAGCAATTTAGGTATTGCAAACCGGTAATTTGTTTGAGTCACCAGCTCTAGGAAGGTTGTCATCCAAGACTGAAGAGGCCTCCCTCCTCTCTGGTTTAGTTTCAGAGTTTTCCTTCTCCTAGACGGATGATCTGGAAGATTCACTGGGTCCGTCACCACTGAGAGGGTTTGCTCCGCGCCTGGGTTCTAATCCAGGTATTTCTGCGACCCCGCGAGGTTAGTTAATGTTATTGGGTTAGTTTGTAGGGGTTATATCTGCTAATAGTTACACTCCTCAAAGTGGATTAGGGATATTGTTATTTCATTGTTAGTGGATAAAGGGGTTGAGTAGAGCTCATGCAGTGTAAGCAACTATGATTGCAAGGAGGCTTGTTAGGAGATAATGTGGTTTGAGGCTTACACTTTTGTTTATATATATTTTTTATTATTTTTTTTCCTTTTTTATTTTCATTTTTATTTATTTAATTATTTTTTTTCATGTGAGCTTGGGTCTAGTATAATATTAAAGTGTGAGTAGGTGTTACGAATTGAACCACGAGTTGTGCCAAAACTATATTTTAGATAGTAGCAGGGCATGAGATGCGAGTGCAGTATAGTACGGGTAAAACAGTAAGTTTTGAGCCATGTGTAATTTGGTAAATAGATATATAGGCTGGTTTTAGTGGGTGCGAATTAGTACAAAACGGAGTGAAATGTAGGAGTTAAGTGGCGGTTTGGTGGGAAGGAGCAGATTGTTAGCCTTCAAGGGATAGGGGTTATTAATTTACAAGAAACAGATCTACATTAGGATTTAGAGTGGCAGGTAATTTTTTTTTTTTTTTTTTTTTTTATTGCGCATGCAGGCTAGACAGGTAATCGTCTTGGAGGTAAAAATGTATATTGGGATTCCGTAGCTAGCAGTTAGGTGTTTGTTCCAGTTACAAGAACTGGTTCATGGTGGATCGGAATTCCGTATTTCGTATTTATAGGAAGACATTAAAGTAACGCACAGTGCATAGCATCCACTCAGGAAGAACAGCTCTAGTATCACAGCTAAGATACTGCATATTTAGGTAACGAATACTAAAAGTTAAATTAGGTAGCACTTTTTTTTTTTTGCACCTTACCATGGCTGTTACTATTAAGTATTGTACTTAAATAAAGTTCTTCTGTCATCTAAATAAGCGAAATAGGGATTCCCCCCTCCGCATTACTACGTCGATGTGACATGGTAAAAAAGAAATTAGTCAGGAAATTGTTTAAAATAAGTGAATCAAGAAGGGTCAAGATGTCAGAGAAATAAGATAAAAATTACATCGAGAAAAAACAAAAAAATAACAAAATAAATAAATAAAATAAAATAGAAGGGTTAGATTTGTTTGGTTTAAAAAGGATAGAATAAAATATAAGATAAAGTGTGCAAAGAAAATACAAAAAAAAAAAAAAAATGTACTTAGCTAAAAATTAGATTTCGGTGTGGTGGAAAATGGATCTCTTCGACCACCATGCAGGTGCCGCTAAGCGAATTTTAACCTTACTGTGCCGGGTCATTGGGGTAGGGGGGCACACCTTACATTTGTGGTCGTTTAGTGAGAGCTTTCTCTTCTTTTTTAAGGAGAAGGAAAGGAAAGAGAACCAATATTCTGCTTATATATTTTGAATAGATCCTGAACTTCGTAACATTTAGATTTTACAACAGTAACTTGGCCAGGCATGAATTAAATTAAAAACTGGGCAATTAAGCTGAAAAGAAATATAGAAGCGAATACGCAATCTGAAATCAAGACAATTTCTTGTCTGAGATCTTTACCAGTAAAGAAAGTCCGTGCGCCTTTTTTTTTCGTCTACGACTCATTTTTAGGCACAGTTAATAATTCGGGTGTTTATATGTCAAGCGGTCGACTTCATATTTAAATTAATCTATTTCAATGAGAGTAGATTATGCATAAAAAAGAAAAAAAGTTCTTCTGTCATCTAAATAAGCGAAATAGGGATTCCCCCCTCCGCATTACTACGTCGATGTGACATGGTAAAAAAGAAATTAGTCAGGAAATTGTTTAAAATAAGTGAATCAAGAAGGGTCAAGATGTCAGAGAAATAAGATAAAAATTACATCGAGAAAAAACAAAAAAATAACAAAATAAATAAATAAAATAAAATAGAAGGGTTAGATTTGTTTGGTTTAAAAAGGATAGAATAAAATATAAGATAAAGTGTGCAAAGAAAATACAAAAAAAAAAAAAAAAAATGTACTTAGCTAAAAATTAGATTTCGGTGTGGTGGAAAATGGATCTCTTCGACCACCATGCAGGTGCCGCTAAGCGAATTTTAACCTTACTGTGCCGGGTCATTGGGGTAGGGGGGCACACCTTACATTTGTGGTCGTTTAGTGAGAGCTTTCTCTTCTTTTTTAAGGAGAAGGAAAGGAAAGAGAACCAATATTCTGCTTATATATTTTGAATAGATCCTGAACTTCGTAACATTTAGATTTTACAACAGTAACTTGGCCAGGCATGAATTAAATTAAAAACTGGGCAATTAAGCTGAAAAGAAATATAGAAGCGAATACGCAATCTGAAATCAAGACAATTTCTTGTCTGAGATCTTTACCAGTAAAGAAAGTCCGTGCGCCTTTTTTTTTTCGTCTACGACTCATTTTTAGGCACAGTTAATAATTCGGGTGTTTATATGTCAAGCGGTCGACTTCATATTTAAATTAATCTATTTCAATGAGAGTAGATTATGCATAAAAAAGAAAAAAAGTTCTTCTGTCATCTAAATAAGCGAAATAGGGATTCCCCCCTCCGCATTACTACGTCGATGTGACATGGTAAAAAAGAAATTAGTCAGGAAATTGTTTAAAATAAGTGAATCAAGAAGGGTCAAGATGTCAGAGAAATAAGATAAAAATTACATCGAGAAAAAACAAAAAAATAACAAAATAAATAAATAAAATAAAATAGAAGGGTTAGATTTGTTTGGTTTAAAAAGGATAGAATAAAATATAAGATAAAGTGTGCAAAGAAAATACAAAAAAAAAAAAAAAAAATGTACTTAGCTAAAAATTAGATTTCGGTGTGGTGGAAAATGGATCTCTTCGACCACCATGCAGGTGCCGCTAAGCGAATTTTAACCTTACTGTGCCGGGTCATTGGGGTAGGGGGGCACACCTTACATTTGTGGTCGTTTAGTGAGAGCTTTCTCTTCTTTTTTAAGGAGAAGGAAAGGAAAGAGAACCAATATTCTGCTTATATATTTTGAATAGATCCTGAACTTCGTAACATTTAGATTTTACAACAGTAACTTGGCCAGGCATGAATTAAATTAAAAACTGGGCAATTAAGCTGAAAAGAAATATAGAAGCGAATACGCAATCTGAAATCAAGACAATTTCTTGTCTGAGATCTTTACCAGTAAAGAAAGTCCGTGCGCCTTTTTTTTTTCGTCTACGACTCATTTTTAGGCACAGTTAATAATTCGGGTGTTTATATGTCAAGCGGTCGACTTCATATTTAAATTAATCTATTTCAATGAGAGTAGATTATGCATAAAAAAGAAAAAAAGTTCTTCTGTCATCTAAATAAGCGAAATAGGGATTCCCCCCTCCGCATTACTACGTCGATGTGACATGGTAAAAAAGAAATTAGTCAGGAAATTGTTTAAAATAAGTGAATCAAGAAGGGTCAAGATGTCAGAGAAATAAGATAAAAATTACATCGAGAAAAAACAAAAAAATAACAAAATAAATAAATAAAATAAAATAGAAGGGTTAGATTTGTTTGGTTTAAAAAGGATAGAATAAAATATAAGATAAAGTGTGCAAAGAAAATACAAAAAAAAAAAAAAAAATGTACTTAGCTAAAAATTAGATTTCAGTGTGGTGGAAAATGGATCTCTTCGACCACCATGCAGGTGCCGCTAAGCGAATTTTAACCTTACTGTGCCGGGTCATTGGGGTAGGGGGGCACACCTTACATTTGTGGTCGTTTAGTGAGAGCTTTCTCTTCTTTTTTAAGGAGAAGGAAAGGAAAGAGAACCAATATTCTGCTTATATATTTTGAATAGATCCTGAACTTCGTAACATTTAGATTTTACAACAGTAACTTGGCCAGGCATGAATTAAATTAAAAACTGGGCAATTAAGCTGAAAAGAAATATAGAAGCGAATACGCAATCTGAAATCAAGACAATTTCTTGTCTGAGATCTTTACCAGTAAAGAAAGTCCGTGCGCCTTTTTTTTTCGTCTACGACTCATTTTTAGGCACAGTTAATAATTCGGGTGTTTATATGTCAAGCGGTCGACTTCATATTTAAATTAATCTATTTCAATGAGAGTAGATTATGCATAAAAAAGAAAAAAAGTTCTTCTGTCATCTAAATAAGCGAAATAGGGATTCCCCCCTCCGCATTACTACGTCGATGTGACATGGTAAAAAAGAAATTAGTCAGGAAATTGTTTAAAATAAGTGAATCAAGAAGGGTCAAGATGTCAGAGAAATAAGATAAAAATTACATCGAGAAAAAACAAAAAAATAACAAAATAAATAAATAAAATAAAATAGAAGGGTTAGATTTGTTTGGTTTAAAAAGGATAGAATAAAATATAAGATAAAGTGTGCAAAGAAAATACAAAAAAAAAAAAAAAAATGTACTTAGCTAAAAATTAGATTTCGGTGTGGTGGAAAATGGATCTCTTCGACCACCATGCAGGTGCCGCTAAGCGAATTTTAACCTTACTGTGCCGGGTCATTGGGGTAGGGGGGCACACCTTACATTTGTGGTCGTTTAGTGAGAGCTTTCTCTTCTTTTTTAAGGAGAAGGAAAGGAAAGAGAACCAATATTCTGCTTATATATTTTGAATAGATCCTGAACTTCGTAACATTTAGATTTTACAACAGTAACTTGGCCAGGCATGAATTAAATTAAAAACTGGGCAATTAAGCTGAAAAGAAATATAGAAGCGAATACGCAATCTGAAATCAAGACAATTTCTTGTCTGAGATCTTTACCAGTAAAGAAAGTCCGTGCGCCTTTTTTTTTCGTCTACGACTCATTTTTAGGCACAGTTAATAATTCGGGTGTTTATATGTCAAGCGGTCGACTTCATATTTAAATTAATCTATTTCAATGAGAGTAGATTATGCATAAAAAAGAAAAAAAAGTTCTTCTGTCATCTAAATAAGCGAAATAGGGATTCCCCCCTCCGCATTACTACGTCGATGTGACATGGTAAAAAAGAAATTAGTCAGGAAATTGTTTAAAATAAGTGAATCAAGAAGGGTCAAGATGTCAGAGAAATAAGATAAAAATTACATCGAGAAAAAACAAAAAAATAACAAAATAAATAAATAAAATAAAATAGAAGGGTTAGATTTGTTTGGTTTAAAAAGGATAGAATAAAATATAAGATAAAGTGTGCAAAGAAAATACAAAAAAAAAAAAAAAATGTACTTAGCTAAAAATTAGATTTCAGTGTGGTGGAAAATGGATCTCTTCGACCACCATGCAGGTGCCGCTAAGCGAATTTTAACCTTACTGTGCCGGGTCATTGGGGTAGGGGGGCACACCTTACATTTGTGGTCGTTTAGTGAGAGCTTTCTCTTCTTTTTTAAGGAGAAGGAAAGGAAAGAGAACCAATATTCTGCTTATATATTTTGAATAGATCCTGAACTTCGTAACATTTAGATTTTACAACAGTAACTTGGCCAGGCATGAATTAAATTAAAAACTGGGCAATTAAGCTGAAAAGAAATATAGAAGCGAATACGCAATCTGAAATCAAGACAATTTCTTGTCTGAGATCTTTACCAGTAAAGAAAGTCCGTGCGCCTTTTTTTTTCGTCTACGACTCATTTTTAGGCACAGTTAATAATTCGGGTGTTTATATGTCAAGCGGTCGACTTCATATTTAAATTAATCTATTTCAATGAGAGTAGATTATGCATAAAAAAGAAAAAAAGTTCTTCTGTCATCTAAATAAGCGAAATAGGGATTCCCCCCTCCGCATTACTACGTCGATGTGACATGGTAAAAAAGAAATTAGTCAGGAAATTGTTTAAAATAAGTGAATCAAGAAGGGTCAAGATGTCAGAGAAATAAGATAAAAATTACATCGAGAAAAAACAAAAAAATAACAAAATAAATAAATAAAATAAAATAGAAGGGTTAGATTTGTTTGGTTTAAAAAGGATAGAATAAAATATAAGATAAAGTGTGCAAAGAAAATACAAAAAAAAAAAAAAAAATGTACTTAGCTAAAAATTAGATTTCGGTGTGGTGGAAAATGGATCTCTTCGACCACCATGCAGGTGCCGCTAAGCGAATTTTAACCTTACTGTGCCGGGTCATTGGGGTAGGGGGGCACACCTTACATTTGTGGTCGTTTAGTGAGAGCTTTCTCTTCTTTTTTAAGGAGAAGGAAAGGAAAGAGAACCAATATTCTGCTTATATATTTTGAATAGATCCTGAACTTCGTAACATTTAGATTTTACAACAGTAACTTGGCCAGGCATGAATTAAATTAAAAACTGGGCAATTAAGCTGAAAAGAAATATAGAAGCGAATACGCAATCTGAAATCAAGACAATTTCTTGTCTGAGATCTTTACCAGTAAAGAAAGTCCGTGCGCCTTTTTTTTTCGTCTACGACTCATTTTTAGGCACAGTTAATAATTCGGGTGTTTATATGTCAAGCGGTCGACTTCATATTTAAATTAATCTATTTCAATGAGAGTAGATTATGCATAAAAAAGAAAAAAAGTTCTTCTGTCATCTAAATAAGCGAAATAGGGATTCCCCCCTCCGCATTACTACGTCGATGTGACATGGTAAAAAAGAAATTAGTCAGGAAATTGTTTAAAATAAGTGAATCAAGAAGGGTCAAGATGTCAGAGAAATAAGATAAAAATTACATCGAGAAAAAACAAAAAAATAACAAAATAAATAAATAAAATAAAATAGAAGGGTTAGATTTGTTTGGTTTAAAAAGGATAGAATAAAATATAAGATAAAGTGTGCAAAGAAAATACAAAAAAAAAAAAAAAAAATGTACTTAGCTAAAAATTAGATTTCGGTGTGGTGGAAAATGGATCTCTTCGACCACCATGCAGGTGCCGCTAAGCGAATTTTAACCTTACTGTGCCGGGTCATTGGGGTAGGGGGGCACACCTTACATTTGTGGTCGTTTAGTGAGAGCTTTCTCTTCTTTTTTAAGGAGAAGGAAAGGAAAGAGAACCAATATTCTGCTTATATATTTTGAATAGATCCTGAACTTCGTAACATTTAGATTTTACAACAGTAACTTGGCCAGGCATGAATTAAATTAAAAACTGGGCAATTAAGCTGAAAAGAAATATAGAAGCGAATACGCAATCTGAAATCAAGACAATTTCTTGTCTGAGATCTTTACCAGTAAAGAAAGTCCGTGCGCCTTTTTTTTTCGTCTACGACTCATTTTTAGGCACAGTTAATAATTCGGGTGTTTATATGTCAAGCGGTCGACTTCATATTTAAATTAATCTATTTCAATGAGAGTAGATTATGCATAAAAAAGAAAAAAAGTTCTTCTGTCATCTAAATAAGCGAAATAGGGATTCCCCCCTCCGCATTACTACGTCGATGTGACATGGTAAAAAAGAAATTAGTCAGGAAATTGTTTAAAATAAGTGAATCAAGAAGGGTCAAGATGTCAGAGAAATAAGATAAAAATTACATCGAGAAAAAACAAAAAAATAACAAAATAAATAAATAAAATAAAATAGAAGGGTTAGATTTGTTTGGTTTAAAAAGGATAGAATAAAATATAAGATAAAGTGTGCAAAGAAAATACAAAAAAAAAAAAAAAAAATGTACTTAGCTAAAAATTAGATTTCGGTGTGGTGGAAAATGGATCTCTTCGACCACCATGCAGGTGCCGCTAAGCGAATTTTAACCTTACTGTGCCGGGTCATTGGGGTAGGGGGGCACACCTTACATTTGTGGTCGTTTAGTGAGAGCTTTCTCTTCTTTTTTAAGGAGAAGGAAAGGAAAGAGAACCAATATTCTGCTTATATATTTTGAATAGATCCTGAACTTCGTAACATTTAGATTTTACAACAGTAACTTGGCCAGGCATGAATTAAATTAAAAACTGGGCAATTAAGCTGAAAAGAAATATAGAAGCGAATACGCAATCTGAAATCAAGACAATTTCTTGTCTGAGATCTTTACCAGTAAAGAAAGTCCGTGCGCCTTTTTTTTTCGTCTACGACTCATTTTTAGGCACAGTTAATAATTCGGGTGTTTATATGTCAAGCGGTCGACTTCATATTTAAATTAATCTATTTCAATGAGAGTAGATTATGCATAAAAAAGAAAAAAAAGTTCTTCTGTCATCTAAATAAGCGAAATAGGGATTCCCCCCTCCGCATTACTACGTCGATGTGACATGGTAAAAAAGAAATTAGTCAGGAAATTGTTTAAAATAAGTGAATCAAGAAGGGTCAAGATGTCAGAGAAATAAGATAAAAATTACATCGAGAAAAAACAAAAAAATAACAAAATAAATAAATAAAATAAAATAGAAGGGTTAGATTTGTTTGGTTTAAAAAGGATAGAATAAAATATAAGATAAAGTGTGCAAAGAAAATACAAAAAAAAAAAAAAAATGTACTTAGCTAAAAATTAGATTTCAGTGTGGTGGAAAATGGATCTCTTCGACCACCATGCAGGTGCCGCTAAGCGAATTTTAACCTTACTGTGCCGGGTCATTGGGGTAGGGGGGCACACCTTACATTTGTGGTCGTTTAGTGAGAGCTTTCTCTTCTTTTTTAAGGAGAAGGAAAGGAAAGAGAACCAATATTCTGCTTATATATTTTGAATAGATCCTGAACTTCGTAACATTTAGATTTTACAACAGTAACTTGGCCAGGCATGAATTAAATTAAAAACTGGGCAATTAAGCTGAAAAGAAATATAGAAGCGAATACGCAATCTGAAATCAAGACAATTTCTTGTCTGAGATCTTTACCAGTAAAGAAAGTCCGTGCGCCTTTTTTTTTCGTCTACGACTCATTTTTAGGCACAGTTAATAATTCGGGTGTTTATATGTCAAGCGGTCGACTTCATATTTAAATTAATCTATTTCAATGAGAGTAGATTATGCATAAAAAAGAAAAAAAGTTCTTCTGTCATCTAAATAAGCGAAATAGGGATTCCCCCCTCCGCATTACTACGTCGATGTGACATGGTAAAAAAGAAATTAGTCAGGAAATTGTTTAAAATAAGTGAATCAAGAAGGGTCAAGATGTCAGAGAAATAAGATAAAAATTACATCGAGAAAAAACAAAAAAATAACAAAATAAATAAATAAAATAAAATAGAAGGGTTAGATTTGTTTGGTTTAAAAAGGATAGAATAAAATATAAGATAAAGTGTGCAAAGAAAATACAAAAAAAAAAAAAAAAAATGTACTTAGCTAAAAATTAGATTTCGGTGTGGTGGAAAATGGATCTCTTCGACCACCATGCAGGTGCCGCTAAGCGAATTTTAACCTTACTGTGCCGGGTCATTGGGGTAGGGGGGCACACCTTACATTTGTGGTCGTTTAGTGAGAGCTTTCTCTTCTTTTTTAAGGAGAAGGAAAGGAAAGAGAACCAATATTCTGCTTATATATTTTGAATAGATCCTGAACTTCGTAACATTTAGATTTTACAACAGTAACTTGGCCAGGCATGAATTAAATTAAAAACTGGGCAATTAAGCTGAAAAGAAATATAGAAGCGAATACGCAATCTGAAATCAAGACAATTTCTTGTCTGAGATCTTTACCAGTAAAGAAAGTCCGTGCGCCTTTTTTTTTTCGTCTACGACTCATTTTTAGGCACAGTTAATAATTCGGGTGTTTATATGTCAAGCGGTCGACTTCATATTTAAATTAATCTATTTCAATGAGAGTAGATTATGCATAAAAAAGAAAAAAAGTTCTTCTGTCATCTAAATAAGCGAAATAGGGATTCCCCCCTCCGCATTACTACGTCGATGTGACATGGTAAAAAAGAAATTAGTCAGGAAATTGTTTAAAATAAGTGAATCAAGAAGGGTCAAGATGTCAGAGAAATAAGATAAAAATTACATCGAGAAAAAACAAAAAAATAACAAAATAAATAAATAAAATAAAATAGAAGGGTTAGATTTGTTTGGTTTAAAAAGGATAGAATAAAATATAAGATAAAGTGTGCAAAGAAAATACAAAAAAAAAAAAAAAAAATGTACTTAGCTAAAAATTAGATTTCGGTGTGGTGGAAAATGGATCTCTTCGACCACCATGCAGGTGCCGCTAAGCGAATTTTAACCTTACTGTGCCGGGTCATTGGGGTAGGGGGGCACACCTTACATTTGTGGTCGTTTAGTGAGAGCTTTCTCTTCTTTTTTAAGGAGAAGGAAAGGAAAGAGAACCAATATTCTGCTTATATATTTTGAATAGATCCTGAACTTCGTAACATTTAGATTTTACAACAGTAACTTGGCCAGGCATGAATTAAATTAAAAACTGGGCAATTAAGCTGAAAAGAAATATAGAAGCGAATACGCAATCTGAAATCAAGACAATTTCTTGTCTGAGATCTTTACCAGTAAAGAAAGTCCGTGCGCCTTTTTTTTTTCGTCTACGACTCATTTTTAGGCACAGTTAATAATTCGGGTGTTTATATGTCAAGCGGTCGACTTCATATTTAAATTAATCTATTTCAATGAGAGTAGATTATGCATAAAAAAGAAAAAAAGTTCTTCTGTCATCTAAATAAGCGAAATAGGGATTCCCCCCTCCGCATTACTACGTCGATGTGACATGGTAAAAAAGAAATTAGTCAGGAAATTGTTTAAAATAAGTGAATCAAGAAGGGTCAAGATGTCAGAGAAATAAGATAAAAATTACATCGAGAAAAAACAAAAAAATAACAAAATAAATAAATAAAATAAAATAGAAGGGTTAGATTTGTTTGGTTTAAAAAGGATAGAATAAAATATAAGATAAAGTGTGCAAAGAAAATACAAAAAAAAAAAAAAAATGTACTTAGCTAAAAATTAGATTTCAGTGTGGTGGAAAATGGATCTCTTCGACCACCATGCAGGTGCCGCTAAGCGAATTTTAACCTTACTGTGCCGGGTCATTGGGGTAGGGGGGCACACCTTACATTTGTGGTCGTTTAGTGAGAGCTTTCTCTTCTTTTTTAAGGAGAAGGAAAGGAAAGAGAACCAATATTCTGCTTATATATTTTGAATAGATCCTGAACTTCGTAACATTTAGATTTTACAACAGTAACTTGGCCAGGCATGAATTAAATTAAAAACTGGGCAATTAAGCTGAAAAGAAATATAGAAGCGAATACGCAATCTGAAATCAAGACAATTTCTTGTCTGAGATCTTTACCAGTAAAGAAAGTCCGTGCGCCTTTTTTTTTCGTCTACGACTCATTTTTAGGCACAGTTAATAATTCGGGTGTTTATATGTCAAGCGGTCGACTTCATATTTAAATTAATCTATTTCAATGAGAGTAGATTATGCATAAAAAAGAAAAAAAGTTCTTCTGTCATCTAAATAAGCGAAATAGGGATTCCCCCCTCCGCATTACTACGTCGATGTGACATGGTAAAAAAGAAATTAGTCAGGAAATTGTTTAAAATAAGTGAATCAAGAAGGGTCAAGATGTCAGAGAAATAAGATAAAAATTACATCGAGAAAAAACAAAAAAATAACAAAATAAATAAATAAAATAAAATAGAAGGGTTAGATTTGTTTGGTTTAAAAAGGATAGAATAAAATATAAGATAAAGTGTGCAAAGAAAATACAAAAAAAAAAAAAAAAATGTACTTAGCTAAAAATTAGATTTCGGTGTGGTGGAAAATGGATCTCTTCGACCACCATGCAGGTGCCGCTAAGCGAATTTTAACCTTACTGTGCCGGGTCATTGGGGTAGGGGGGCACACCTTACATTTGTGGTCGTTTAGTGAGAGCTTTCTCTTCTTTTTTAAGGAGAAGGAAAGGAAAGAGAACCAATATTCTGCTTATATATTTTGAATAGATCCTGAACTTCGTAACATTTAGATTTTACAACAGTAACTTGGCCAGGCATGAATTAAATTAAAAACTGGGCAATTAAGCTGAAAAGAAATATAGAAGCGAATACGCAATCTGAAATCAAGACAATTTCTTGTCTGAGATCTTTACCAGTAAAGAAAGTCCGTGCGCCTTTTTTTTTCGTCTACGACTCATTTTTAGGCACAGTTAATAATTCGGGTGTTTATATGTCAAGCGGTCGACTTCATATTTAAATTAATCTATTTCAATGAGAGTAGATTATGCATAAAAAAGAAAAAAAGTTCTTCTGTCATCTAAATAAGCGAAATAGGGATTCCCCCCTCCGCATTACTACGTCGATGTGACATGGTAAAAAAGAAATTAGTCAGGAAATTGTTTAAAATAAGTGAATCAAGAAGGGTCAAGATGTCAGAGAAATAAGATAAAAATTACATCGAGAAAAAACAAAAAAATAACAAAATAAATAAATAAAATAAAATAGAAGGGTTAGATTTGTTTGGTTTAAAAAGGATAGAATAAAATATAAGATAAAGTGTGCAAAGAAAATACAAAAAAAAAAAAAAAAAATGTACTTAGCTAAAAATTAGATTTCGGTGTGGTGGAAAATGGATCTCTTCGACCACCATGCAGGTGCCGCTAAGCGAATTTTAACCTTACTGTGCCGGGTCATTGGGGTAGGGGGGCACACCTTACATTTGTGGTCGTTTAGTGAGAGCTTTCTCTTCTTTTTTAAGGAGAAGGAAAGGAAAGAGAACCAATATTCTGCTTATATATTTTGAATAGATCCTGAACTTCGTAACATTTAGATTTTACAACAGTAACTTGGCCAGGCATGAATTAAATTAAAAACTGGGCAATTAAGCTGAAAAGAAATATAGAAGCGAATACGCAATCTGAAATCAAGACAATTTCTTGTCTGAGATCTTTACCAGTAAAGAAAGTCCGTGCGCCTTTTTTTTTCGTCTACGACTCATTTTTAGGCACAGTTAATAATTCGGGTGTTTATATGTCAAGCGGTCGACTTCATATTTAAATTAATCTATTTCAATGAGAGTAGATTATGCATAAAAAAGAAAAAAAGTTCTTCTGTCATCTAAATAAGCGAAATAGGGATTCCCCCCTCCGCATTACTACGTCGATGTGACATGGTAAAAAAGAAATTAGTCAGGAAATTGTTTAAAATAAGTGAATCAAGAAGGGTCAAGATGTCAGAGAAATAAGATAAAAATTACATCGAGAAAAAACAAAAAAATAACAAAATAAATAAATAAAATAAAATAGAAGGGTTAGATTTGTTTGGTTTAAAAAGGATAGAATAAAATATAAGATAAAGTGTGCAAAGAAAATACAAAAAAAAAAAAAAAAAATGTACTTAGCTAAAAATTAGATTTCGGTGTGGTGGAAAATGGATCTCTTCGACCACCATGCAGGTGCCGCTAAGCGAATTTTAACCTTACTGTGCCGGGTCATTGGGGTAGGGGGGCACACCTTACATTTGTGGTCGTTTAGTGAGAGCTTTCTCTTCTTTTTTAAGGAGAAGGAAAGGAAAGAGAACCAATATTCTGCTTATATATTTTGAATAGATCCTGAACTTCGTAACATTTAGATTTTACAACAGTAACTTGGCCAGGCATGAATTAAATTAAAAACTGGGCAATTAAGCTGAAAAGAAATATAGAAGCGAATACGCAATCTGAAATCAAGACAATTTCTTGTCTGAGATCTTTACCAGTAAAGAAAGTCCGTGCGCCTTTTTTTTTCGTCTACGACTCATTTTTAGGCACAGTTAATAATTCGGGTGTTTATATGTCAAGCGGTCGACTTCATATTTAAATTAATCTATTTCAATGAGAGTAGATTATGCATAAAAAAGAAAAAAAGTTCTTCTGTCATCTAAATAAGCGAAATAGGGATTCCCCCCTCCGCATTACTACGTCGATGTGACATGGTAAAAAAGAAATTAGTCAGGAAATTGTTTAAAATAAGTGAATCAAGAAGGGTCAAGATGTCAGAGAAATAAGATAAAAATTACATCGAGAAAAAACAAAAAAATAACAAAATAAATAAATAAAATAAAATAGAAGGGTTAGATTTGTTTGGTTTAAAAAGGATAGAATAAAATATAAGATAAAGTGTGCAAAGAAAATACAAAAAAAAAAAAAAAAATGTACTTAGCTAAAAATTAGATTTCGGTGTGGTGGAAAATGGATCTCTTCGACCACCATGCAGGTGCCGCTAAGCGAATTTTAACCTTACTGTGCCGGGTCATTGGGGTAGGGGGGCACACCTTACATTTGTGGTCGTTTAGTGAGAGCTTTCTCTTCTTTTTTAAGGAGAAGGAAAGGAAAGAGAACCAATATTCTGCTTATATATTTTGAATAGATCCTGAACTTCGTAACATTTAGATTTTACAACAGTAACTTGGCCAGGCATGAATTAAATTAAAAACTGGGCAATTAAGCTGAAAAGAAATATAGAAGCGAATACGCAATCTGAAATCAAGACAATTTCTTGTCTGAGATCTTTACCAGTAAAGAAAGTCCGTGCGCCTTTTTTTTTCGTCTACGACTCATTTTTAGGCACAGTTAATAATTCGGGTGTTTATATGTCAAGCGGTCGACTTCATATTTAAATTAATCTATTTCAATGAGAGTAGATTATGCATAAAAAAGAAAAAAAGTTCTTCTGTCATCTAAATAAGCGAAATAGGGATTCCCCCCTCCGCATTACTACGTCGATGTGACATGGTAAAAAAGAAATTAGTCAGGAAATTGTTTAAAATAAGTGAATCAAGAAGGGTCAAGATGTCAGAGAAATAAGATAAAAATTACATCGAGAAAAAACAAAAAAATAACAAAATAAATAAATAAAATAAAATAGAAGGGTTAGATTTGTTTGGTTTAAAAAGGATAGAATAAAATATAAGATAAAGTGTGCAAAGAAAATACAAAAAAAAAAAAAAAAAATGTACTTAGCTAAAAATTAGATTTCGGTGTGGTGGAAAATGGATCTCTTCGACCACCATGCAGGTGCCGCTAAGCGAATTTTAACCTTACTGTGCCGGGTCATTGGGGTAGGGGGGCACACCTTACATTTGTGGTCGTTTAGTGAGAGCTTTCTCTTCTTTTTTAAGGAGAAGGAAAGGAAAGAGAACCAATATTCTGCTTATATATTTTGAATAGATCCTGAACTTCGTAACATTTAGATTTTACAACAGTAACTTGGCCAGGCATGAATTAAATTAAAAACTGGGCAATTAAGCTGAAAAGAAATATAGAAGCGAATACGCAATCTGAAATCAAGACAATTTCTTGTCTGAGATCTTTACCAGTAAAGAAAGTCCGTGCGCCTTTTTTTTTCGTCTACGACTCATTTTTAGGCACAGTTAATAATTCGGGTGTTTATATGTCAAGCGGTCGACTTCATATTTAAATTAATCTATTTCAATGAGAGTAGATTATGCATAAAAAAGAAAAAAAGTTCTTCTGTCATCTAAATAAGCGAAATAGGGATTCCCCCCTCCGCATTACTACGTCGATGTGACATGGTAAAAAAGAAATTAGTCAGGAAATTGTTTAAAATAAGTGAATCAAGAAGGGTCAAGATGTCAGAGAAATAAGATAAAAATTACATCGAGAAAAAACAAAAAAATAACAAAATAAATAAATAAAATAAAATAGAAGGGTTAGATTTGTTTGGTTTAAAAAGGATAGAATAAAATATAAGATAAAGTGTGCAAAGAAAATACAAAAAAAAAAAAAAAAAATGTACTTAGCTAAAAATTAGATTTCGGTGTGGTGGAAAATGGATCTCTTCGACCACCATGCAGGTGCCGCTAAGCGAATTTTAACCTTACTGTGCCGGGTCATTGGGGTAGGGGGGCACACCTTACATTTGTGGTCGTTTAGTGAGAGCTTTCTCTTCTTTTTTAAGGAGAAGGAAAGGAAAGAGAACCAATATTCTGCTTATATATTTTGAATAGATCCTGAACTTCGTAACATTTAGATTTTACAACAGTAACTTGGCCAGGCATGAATTAAATTAAAAACTGGGCAATTAAGCTGAAAAGAAATATAGAAGCGAATACGCAATCTGAAATCAAGACAATTTCTTGTCTGAGATCTTTACCAGTAAAGAAAGTCCGTGCGCCTTTTTTTTTCGTCTACGACTCATTTTTAGGCACAGTTAATAATTCGGGTGTTTATATGTCAAGCGGTCGACTTCATATTTAAATTAATCTATTTCAATGAGAGTAGATTATGCATAAAAAAGAAAAAAAAGTTCTTCTGTCATCTAAATAAGCGAAATAGGGATTCCCCCCTCCGCATTACTACGTCGATGTGACATGGTAAAAAAGAAATTAGTCAGGAAATTGTTTAAAATAAGTGAATCAAGAAGGGTCAAGATGTCAGAGAAATAAGATAAAAATTACATCGAGAAAAAACAAAAAAATAACAAAATAAATAAATAAAATAAAATAGAAGGGTTAGATTTGTTTGGTTTAAAAAGGATAGAATAAAATATAAGATAAAGTGTGCAAAGAAAATACAAAAAAAAAAAAAAAATGTACTTAGCTAAAAATTAGATTTCAGTGTGGTGGAAAATGGATCTCTTCGACCACCATGCAGGTGCCGCTAAGCGAATTTTAACCTTACTGTGCCGGGTCATTGGGGTAGGGGGGCACACCTTACATTTGTGGTCGTTTAGTGAGAGCTTTCTCTTCTTTTTTAAGGAGAAGGAAAGGAAAGAGAACCAATATTCTGCTTATATATTTTGAATAGATCCTGAACTTCGTAACATTTAGATTTTACAACAGTAACTTGGCCAGGCATGAATTAAATTAAAAACTGGGCAATTAAGCTGAAAAGAAATATAGAAGCGAATACGCAATCTGAAATCAAGACAATTTCTTGTCTGAGATCTTTACCAGTAAAGAAAGTCCGTGCGCCTTTTTTTTTCGTCTACGACTCATTTTTAGGCACAGTTAATAATTCGGGTGTTTATATGTCAAGCGGTCGACTTCATATTTAAATTAATCTATTTCAATGAGAGTAGATTATGCATAAAAAAGAAAAAAAGTTCTTCTGTCATCTAAATAAGCGAAATAGGGATTCCCCCCTCCGCATTACTACGTCGATGTGACATGGTAAAAAAGAAATTAGTCAGGAAATTGTTTAAAATAAGTGAATCAAGAAGGGTCAAGATGTCAGAGAAATAAGATAAAAATTACATCGAGAAAAAACAAAAAAATAACAAAATAAATAAATAAAATAAAATAGAAGGGTTAGATTTGTTTGGTTTAAAAAGGATAGAATAAAATATAAGATAAAGTGTGCAAAGAAAATACAAAAAAAAAAAAAAAAAATGTACTTAGCTAAAAATTAGATTTCGGTGTGGTGGAAAATGGATCTCTTCGACCACCATGCAGGTGCCGCTAAGCGAATTTTAACCTTACTGTGCCGGGTCATTGGGGTAGGGGGGCACACCTTACATTTGTGGTCGTTTAGTGAGAGCTTTCTCTTCTTTTTTAAGGAGAAGGAAAGGAAAGAGAACCAATATTCTGCTTATATATTTTGAATAGATCCTGAACTTCGTAACATTTAGATTTTACAACAGTAACTTGGCCAGGCATGAATTAAATTAAAAACTGGGCAATTAAGCTGAAAAGAAATATAGAAGCGAATACGCAATCTGAAATCAAGACAATTTCTTGTCTGAGATCTTTACCAGTAAAGAAAGTCCGTGCGCCTTTTTTTTTTCGTCTACGACTCATTTTTAGGCACAGTTAATAATTCGGGTGTTTATATGTCAAGCGGTCGACTTCATATTTAAATTAATCTATTTCAATGAGAGTAGATTATGCATAAAAAAGAAAAAAAGTTCTTCTGTCATCTAAATAAGCGAAATAGGGATTCCCCCCTCCGCATTACTACGTCGATGTGACATGGTAAAAAAGAAATTAGTCAGGAAATTGTTTAAAATAAGTGAATCAAGAAGGGTCAAGATGTCAGAGAAATAAGATAAAAATTACATCGAGAAAAAACAAAAAAATAACAAAATAAATAAATAAAATAAAATAGAAGGGTTAGATTTGTTTGGTTTAAAAAGGATAGAATAAAATATAAGATAAAGTGTGCAAAGAAAATACAAAAAAAAAAAAAAAAATGTACTTAGCTAAAAATTAGATTTCGGTGTGGTGGAAAATGGATCTCTTCGACCACCATGCAGGTGCCGCTAAGCGAATTTTAACCTTACTGTGCCGGGTCATTGGGGTAGGGGGGCACACCTTACATTTGTGGTCGTTTAGTGAGAGCTTTCTCTTCTTTTTTAAGGAGAAGGAAAGGAAAGAGAACCAATATTCTGCTTATATATTTTGAATAGATCCTGAACTTCGTAACATTTAGATTTTACAACAGTAACTTGGCCAGGCATGAATTAAATTAAAAACTGGGCAATTAAGCTGAAAAGAAATATAGAAGCGAATACGCAATCTGAAATCAAGACAATTTCTTGTCTGAGATCTTTACCAGTAAAGAAAGTCCGTGCGCCTTTTTTTTTCGTCTACGACTCATTTTTAGGCACAGTTAATAATTCGGGTGTTTATATGTCAAGCGGTCGACTTCATATTTAAATTAATCTATTTCAATGAGAGTAGATTATGCATAAAAAAGAAAAAAAAGTTCTTCTGTCATCTAAATAAGCGAAATAGGGATTCCCCCCTCCGCATTACTACGTCGATGTGACATGGTAAAAAAGAAATTAGTCAGGAAATTGTTTAAAATAAGTGAATCAAGAAGGGTCAAGATGTCAGAGAAATAAGATAAAAATTACATCGAGAAAAAACAAAAAAATAACAAAATAAATAAATAAAATAAAATAGAAGGGTTAGATTTGTTTGGTTTAAAAAGGATAGAATAAAATATAAGATAAAGTGTGCAAAGAAAATACAAAAAAAAAAAAAAAATGTACTTAGCTAAAAATTAGATTTCAGTGTGGTGGAAAATGGATCTCTTCGACCACCATGCAGGTGCCGCTAAGCGAATTTTAACCTTACTGTGCCGGGTCATTGGGGTAGGGGGGCACACCTTACATTTGTGGTCGTTTAGTGAGAGCTTTCTCTTCTTTTTTAAGGAGAAGGAAAGGAAAGAGAACCAATATTCTGCTTATATATTTTGAATAGATCCTGAACTTCGTAACATTTAGATTTTACAACAGTAACTTGGCCAGGCATGAATTAAATTAAAAACTGGGCAATTAAGCTGAAAAGAAATATAGAAGCGAATACGCAATCTGAAATCAAGACAATTTCTTGTCTGAGATCTTTACCAGTAAAGAAAGTCCGTGCGCCTTTTTTTTTCGTCTACGACTCATTTTTAGGCACAGTTAATAATTCGGGTGTTTATATGTCAAGCGGTCGACTTCATATTTAAATTAATCTATTTCAATGAGAGTAGATTATGCATAAAAAAGAAAAAAAGTTCTTCTGTCATCTAAATAAGCGAAATAGGGATTCCCCCCTCCGCATTACTACGTCGATGTGACATGGTAAAAAAGAAATTAGTCAGGAAATTGTTTAAAATAAGTGAATCAAGAAGGGTCAAGATGTCAGAGAAATAAGATAAAAATTACATCGAGAAAAAACAAAAAAATAACAAAATAAATAAATAAAATAAAATAGAAGGGTTAGATTTGTTTGGTTTAAAAAGGATAGAATAAAATATAAGATAAAGTGTGCAAAGAAAATACAAAAAAAAAAAAAAAATGTACTTAGCTAAAAATTAGATTTCGGTGTGGTGGAAAATGGATCTCTTCGACCACCATGCAGGTGCCGCTAAGCGAATTTTAACCTTACTGTGCCGGGTCATTGGGGTAGGGGGGCACACCTTACATTTGTGGTCGTTTAGTGAGAGCTTTCTCTTCTTTTTTAAGGAGAAGGAAAGGAAAGAGAACCAATATTCTGCTTATATATTTTGAATAGATCCTGAACTTCGTAACATTTAGATTTTACAACAGTAACTTGGCCAGGCATGAATTAAATTAAAAACTGGGCAATTAAGCTGAAAAGAAATATAGAAGCGAATACGCAATCTGAAATCAAGACAATTTCTTGTCTGAGATCTTTACCAGTAAAGAAAGTCCGTGCGCCTTTTTTTTTCGTCTACGACTCATTTTTAGGCACAGTTAATAATTCGGGTGTTTATATGTCAAGCGGTCGACTTCATATTTAAATTAATCTATTTCAATGAGAGTAGATTATGCATAAAAAAGAAAAAAAGTTCTTCTGTCATCTAAATAAGCGAAATAGGGATTCCCCCCTCCGCATTACTACGTCGATGTGACATGGTAAAAAAGAAATTAGTCAGGAAATTGTTTAAAATAAGTGAATCAAGAAGGGTCAAGATGTCAGAGAAATAAGATAAAAATTACATCGAGAAAAAACAAAAAAATAACAAAATAAATAAATAAAATAAAATAGAAGGGTTAGATTTGTTTGGTTTAAAAAGGATAGAATAAAATATAAGATAAAGTGTGCAAAGAAAATACAAAAAAAAAAAAAAAAAATGTACTTAGCTAAAAATTAGATTTCGGTGTGGTGGAAAATGGATCTCTTCGACCACCATGCAGGTGCCGCTAAGCGAATTTTAACCTTACTGTGCCGGGTCATTGGGGTAGGGGGGCACACCTTACATTTGTGGTCGTTTAGTGAGAGCTTTCTCTTCTTTTTTAAGGAGAAGGAAAGGAAAGAGAACCAATATTCTGCTTATATATTTTGAATAGATCCTGAACTTCGTAACATTTAGATTTTACAACAGTAACTTGGCCAGGCATGAATTAAATTAAAAACTGGGCAATTAAGCTGAAAAGAAATATAGAAGCGAATACGCAATCTGAAATCAAGACAATTTCTTGTCTGAGATCTTTACCAGTAAAGAAAGTCCGTGCGCCTTTTTTTTTCGTCTACGACTCATTTTTAGGCACAGTTAATAATTCGGGTGTTTATATGTCAAGCGGTCGACTTCATATTTAAATTAATCTATTTCAATGAGAGTAGATTATGCATAAAAAAGAAAAAAAGTTCTTCTGTCATCTAAATAAGCGAAATAGGGATTCCCCCCTCCGCATTACTACGTCGATGTGACATGGTAAAAAAGAAATTAGTCAGGAAATTGTTTAAAATAAGTGAATCAAGAAGGGTCAAGATGTCAGAGAAATAAGATAAAAATTACATCGAGAAAAAACAAAAAAATAACAAAATAAATAAATAAAATAAAATAGAAGGGTTAGATTTGTTTGGTTTAAAAAGGATAGAATAAAATATAAGATAAAGTGTGCAAAGAAAATACAAAAAAAAAAAAAAAAAATGTACTTAGCTAAAAATTAGATTTCGGTGTGGTGGAAAATGGATCTCTTCGACCACCATGCAGGTGCCGCTAAGCGAATTTTAACCTTACTGTGCCGGGTCATTGGGGTAGGGGGGCACACCTTACATTTGTGGTCGTTTAGTGAGAGCTTTCTCTTCTTTTTTAAGGAGAAGGAAAGGAAAGAGAACCAATATTCTGCTTATATATTTTGAATAGATCCTGAACTTCGTAACATTTAGATTTTACAACAGTAACTTGGCCAGGCATGAATTAAATTAAAAACTGGGCAATTAAGCTGAAAAGAAATATAGAAGCGAATACGCAATCTGAAATCAAGACAATTTCTTGTCTGAGATCTTTACCAGTAAAGAAAGTCCGTGCGCCTTTTTTTTTCGTCTACGACTCATTTTTAGGCACAGTTAATAATTCGGGTGTTTATATGTCAAGCGGTCGACTTCATATTTAAATTAATCTATTTCAATGAGAGTAGATTATGCATAAAAAAGAAAAAAAAGTTCTTCTGTCATCTAAATAAGCGAAATAGGGATTCCCCCCTCCGCATTACTACGTCGATGTGACATGGTAAAAAAGAAATTAGTCAGGAAATTGTTTAAAATAAGTGAATCAAGAAGGGTCAAGATGTCAGAGAAATAAGATAAAAATTACATCGAGAAAAAACAAAAAAATAACAAAATAAATAAATAAAATAAAATAGAAGGGTTAGATTTGTTTGGTTTAAAAAGGATAGAATAAAATATAAGATAAAGTGTGCAAAGAAAATACAAAAAAAAAAAAAAAATGTACTTAGCTAAAAATTAGATTTCAGTGTGGTGGAAAATGGATCTCTTCGACCACCATGCAGGTGCCGCTAAGCGAATTTTAACCTTACTGTGCCGGGTCATTGGGGTAGGGGGGCACACCTTACATTTGTGGTCGTTTAGTGAGAGCTTTCTCTTCTTTTTTAAGGAGAAGGAAAGGAAAGAGAACCAATATTCTGCTTATATATTTTGAATAGATCCTGAACTTCGTAACATTTAGATTTTACAACAGTAACTTGGCCAGGCATGAATTAAATTAAAAACTGGGCAATTAAGCTGAAAAGAAATATAGAAGCGAATACGCAATCTGAAATCAAGACAATTTCTTGTCTGAGATCTTTACCAGTAAAGAAAGTCCGTGCGCCTTTTTTTTTCGTCTACGACTCATTTTTAGGCACAGTTAATAATTCGGGTGTTTATATGTCAAGCGGTCGACTTCATATTTAAATTAATCTATTTCAATGAGAGTAGATTATGCATAAAAAAGAAAAAAAGTTCTTCTGTCATCTAAATAAGCGAAATAGGGATTCCCCCCTCCGCATTACTACGTCGATGTGACATGGTAAAAAAGAAATTAGTCAGGAAATTGTTTAAAATAAGTGAATCAAGAAGGGTCAAGATGTCAGAGAAATAAGATAAAAATTACATCGAGAAAAAACAAAAAAATAACAAAATAAATAAATAAAATAAAATAGAAGGGTTAGATTTGTTTGGTTTAAAAAGGATAGAATAAAATATAAGATAAAGTGTGCAAAGAAAATACAAAAAAAAAAAAAAAAAATGTACTTAGCTAAAAATTAGATTTCGGTGTGGTGGAAAATGGATCTCTTCGACCACCATGCAGGTGCCGCTAAGCGAATTTTAACCTTACTGTGCCGGGTCATTGGGGTAGGGGGGCACACCTTACATTTGTGGTCGTTTAGTGAGAGCTTTCTCTTCTTTTTTAAGGAGAAGGAAAGGAAAGAGAACCAATATTCTGCTTATATATTTTGAATAGATCCTGAACTTCGTAACATTTAGATTTTACAACAGTAACTTGGCCAGGCATGAATTAAATTAAAAACTGGGCAATTAAGCTGAAAAGAAATATAGAAGCGAATACGCAATCTGAAATCAAGACAATTTCTTGTCTGAGATCTTTACCAGTAAAGAAAGTCCGTGCGCCTTTTTTTTTCGTCTACGACTCATTTTTAGGCACAGTTAATAATTCGGGTGTTTATATGTCAAGCGGTCGACTTCATATTTAAATTAATCTATTTCAATGAGAGTAGATTATGCATAAAAAAGAAAAAAAGTTCTTCTGTCATCTAAATAAGCGAAATAGGGATTCCCCCCTCCGCATTACTACGTCGATGTGACATGGTAAAAAAGAAATTAGTCAGGAAATTGTTTAAAATAAGTGAATCAAGAAGGGTCAAGATGTCAGAGAAATAAGATAAAAATTACATCGAGAAAAAACAAAAAAATAACAAAATAAATAAATAAAATAAAATAGAAGGGTTAGATTTGTTTGGTTTAAAAAGGATAGAATAAAATATAAGATAAAGTGTGCAAAGAAAATACAAAAAAAAAAAAAAAAATGTACTTAGCTAAAAATTAGATTTCGGTGTGGTGGAAAATGGATCTCTTCGACCACCATGCAGGTGCCGCTAAGCGAATTTTAACCTTACTGTGCCGGGTCATTGGGGTAGGGGGGCACACCTTACATTTGTGGTCGTTTAGTGAGAGCTTTCTCTTCTTTTTTAAGGAGAAGGAAAGGAAAGAGAACCAATATTCTGCTTATATATTTTGAATAGATCCTGAACTTCGTAACATTTAGATTTTACAACAGTAACTTGGCCAGGCATGAATTAAATTAAAAACTGGGCAATTAAGCTGAAAAGAAATATAGAAGCGAATACGCAATCTGAAATCAAGACAATTTCTTGTCTGAGATCTTTACCAGTAAAGAAAGTCCGTGCGCCTTTTTTTTTCGTCTACGACTCATTTTTAGGCACAGTTAATAATTCGGGTGTTTATATGTCAAGCGGTCGACTTCATATTTAAATTAATCTATTTCAATGAGAGTAGATTATGCATAAAAAAGAAAAAAAGTTCTTCTGTCATCTAAATAAGCGAAATAGGGATTCCCCCCTCCGCATTACTACGTCGATGTGACATGGTAAAAAAGAAATTAGTCAGGAAATTGTTTAAAATAAGTGAATCAAGAAGGGTCAAGATGTCAGAGAAATAAGATAAAAATTACATCGAGAAAAAACAAAAAAATAACAAAATAAATAAATAAAATAAAATAGAAGGGTTAGATTTGTTTGGTTTAAAAAGGATAGAATAAAATATAAGATAAAGTGTGCAAAGAAAATACAAAAAAAAAAAAAAAAAATGTACTTAGCTAAAAATTAGATTTCGGTGTGGTGGAAAATGGATCTCTTCGACCACCATGCAGGTGCCGCTAAGCGAATTTTAACCTTACTGTGCCGGGTCATTGGGGTAGGGGGGCACACCTTACATTTGTGGTCGTTTAGTGAGAGCTTTCTCTTCTTTTTTAAGGAGAAGGAAAGGAAAGAGAACCAATATTCTGCTTATATATTTTGAATAGATCCTGAACTTCGTAACATTTAGATTTTACAACAGTAACTTGGCCAGGCATGAATTAAATTAAAAACTGGGCAATTAAGCTGAAAAGAAATATAGAAGCGAATACGCAATCTGAAATCAAGACAATTTCTTGTCTGAGATCTTTACCAGTAAAGAAAGTCCGTGCGCCTTTTTTTTTCGTCTACGACTCATTTTTAGGCACAGTTAATAATTCGGGTGTTTATATGTCAAGCGGTCGACTTCATATTTAAATTAATCTATTTCAATGAGAGTAGATTATGCATAAAAAAGAAAAAAAGTTCTTCTGTCATCTAAATAAGCGAAATAGGGATTCCCCCCTCCGCATTACTACGTCGATGTGACATGGTAAAAAAGAAATTAGTCAGGAAATTGTTTAAAATAAGTGAATCAAGAAGGGTCAAGATGTCAGAGAAATAAGATAAAAATTACATCGAGAAAAAACAAAAAAATAACAAAATAAATAAATAAAATAAAATAGAAGGGTTAGATTTGTTTGGTTTAAAAAGGATAGAATAAAATATAAGATAAAGTGTGCAAAGAAAATACAAAAAAAAAAAAAAAAAATGTACTTAGCTAAAAATTAGATTTCGGTGTGGTGGAAAATGGATCTCTTCGACCACCATGCAGGTGCCGCTAAGCGAATTTTAACCTTACTGTGCCGGGTCATTGGGGTAGGGGGGCACACCTTACATTTGTGGTCGTTTAGTGAGAGCTTTCTCTTCTTTTTTAAGGAGAAGGAAAGGAAAGAGAACCAATATTCTGCTTATATATTTTGAATAGATCCTGAACTTCGTAACATTTAGATTTTACAACAGTAACTTGGCCAGGCATGAATTAAATTAAAAACTGGGCAATTAAGCTGAAAAGAAATATAGAAGCGAATACGCAATCTGAAATCAAGACAATTTCTTGTCTGAGATCTTTACCAGTAAAGAAAGTCCGTGCGCCTTTTTTTTTCGTCTACGACTCATTTTTAGGCACAGTTAATAATTCGGGTGTTTATATGTCAAGCGGTCGACTTCATATTTAAATTAATCTATTTCAATGAGAGTAGATTATGCATAAAAAAGAAAAAAAGTTCTTCTGTCATCTAAATAAGCGAAATAGGGATTCCCCCCTCCGCATTACTACGTCGATGTGACATGGTAAAAAAGAAATTAGTCAGGAAATTGTTTAAAATAAGTGAATCAAGAAGGGTCAAGATGTCAGAGAAATAAGATAAAAATTACATCGAGAAAAAACAAAAAAATAACAAAATAAATAAATAAAATAAAATAGAAGGGTTAGATTTGTTTGGTTTAAAAAGGATAGAATAAAATATAAGATAAAGTGTGCAAAGAAAATACAAAAAAAAAAAAAAAATGTACTTAGCTAAAAATTAGATTTCGGTGTGGTGGAAAATGGATCTCTTCGACCACCATGCAGGTGCCGCTAAGCGAATTTTAACCTTACTGTGCCGGGTCATTGGGGTAGGGGGGCACACCTTACATTTGTGGTCGTTTAGTGAGAGCTTTCTCTTCTTTTTTAAGGAGAAGGAAAGGAAAGAGAACCAATATTCTGCTTATATATTTTGAATAGATCCTGAACTTCGTAACATTTAGATTTTACAACAGTAACTTGGCCAGGCATGAATTAAATTAAAAACTGGGCAATTAAGCTGAAAAGAAATATAGAAGCGAATACGCAATCTGAAATCAAGACAATTTCTTGTCTGAGATCTTTACCAGTAAAGAAAGTCCGTGCGCCTTTTTTTTTCGTCTACGACTCATTTTTAGGCACAGTTAATAATTCGGGTGTTTATATGTCAAGCGGTCGACTTCATATTTAAATTAATCTATTTCAATGAGAGTAGATTATGCATAAAAAAGAAAAAAAGTTCTTCTGTCATCTAAATAAGCGAAATAGGGATTCCCCCCTCCGCATTACTACGTCGATGTGACATGGTAAAAAAGAAATTAGTCAGGAAATTGTTTAAAATAAGTGAATCAAGAAGGGTCAAGATGTCAGAGAAATAAGATAAAAATTACATCGAGAAAAAACAAAAAAATAACAAAATAAATAAATAAAATAAAATAGAAGGGTTAGATTTGTTTGGTTTAAAAAGGATAGAATAAAATATAAGATAAAGTGTGCAAAGAAAATACAAAAAAAAAAAAAAAAATGTACTTAGCTAAAAATTAGATTTCGGTGTGGTGGAAAATGGATCTCTTCGACCACCATGCAGGTGCCGCTAAGCGAATTTTAACCTTACTGTGCCGGGTCATTGGGGTAGGGGGGCACACCTTACATTTGTGGTCGTTTAGTGAGAGCTTTCTCTTCTTTTTTAAGGAGAAGGAAAGGAAAGAGAACCAATATTCTGCTTATATATTTTGAATAGATCCTGAACTTCGTAACATTTAGATTTTACAACAGTAACTTGGCCAGGCATGAATTAAATTAAAAACTGGGCAATTAAGCTGAAAAGAAATATAGAAGCGAATACGCAATCTGAAATCAAGACAATTTCTTGTCTGAGATCTTTACCAGTAAAGAAAGTCCGTGCGCCTTTTTTTTTCGTCTACGACTCATTTTTAGGCACAGTTAATAATTCGGGTGTTTATATGTCAAGCGGTCGACTTCATATTTAAATTAATCTATTTCAATGAGAGTAGATTATGCATAAAAAAGAAAAAAAGTTCTTCTGTCATCTAAATAAGCGAAATAGGGATTCCCCCCTCCGCATTACTACGTCGATGTGACATGGTAAAAAAGAAATTAGTCAGGAAATTGTTTAAAATAAGTGAATCAAGAAGGGTCAATCAAGAAGGGTCAAGATGTCAGAGAAATAAGATAAAAATTACATCGAGAAAAAACAAAAAAATAACAAAATAAATAAATAAAATAAAATAGAAGGGTTAGATTTGTTTGGT
Source organism: Euprymna scolopes (assembly GCF_053919585.1). Lineage (NCBI taxonomy): Eukaryota > Metazoa > Mollusca > Cephalopoda > Sepiida > Sepiolidae > Euprymna > Euprymna scolopes. The sequence continues at coordinate 145,625,913 of NC_136488.1, forward strand.
TTAAAAAGGATAGAATAAAATATAAGATAAAGTGTGCAAAGAAAATACAAAAAAAAAAAAAAAATGTACTTAGCTAAAAATTAGATTTCAGTGTGGTGGAAAATGGATCTCTTCGACCACCATGCAGGTGCCGCTAAGCGAATTTTAACCTTACTGTGCCGGGTCATTGGGGTAGGGGGGCACACCTTACATTTGTGGTCGTTTAGTGAGAGCTTTCTCTTCTTTTTTAAGGAGAAGGAAAGGAAAGAGAACCAATATTCTGCTTATATATTTTGAATAGATCCTGAACTTCGTAACATTTAGATTTTACAACAGTAACTTGGCCAGGCATGAATTAAATTAAAAACTGGGCAATTAAGCTGAAAAGAAATATAGAAGCGAATACGCAATCTGAAATCAAGACAATTTCTTGTCTGAGATCTTTACCAGTAAAGAAAGTCCGTGCGCCTTTTTTTTTCGTCTACGACTCATTTTTAGGCACAGTTAATAATTCGGGTGTTTATATGTCAAGCGGTCGACTTCATATTTAAATTAATCTATTTCAATGAGAGTAGATTATGCATAAAAAAGAAAAAAAGTTCTTCTGTCATCTAAATAAGCGAAATAGGGATTCCCCCCTCCGCATTACTACGTCGATGTGACATGGTAAAAAAGAAATTAGTCAGGAAATTGTTTAAAATAAGTGAATCAAGAAGGGTCAAGATGTCAGAGAAATAAGATAAAAATTACATCGAGAAAAAACAAAAAAATAACAAAATAAATAAATAAAATAAAATAGAAGGGTTAGATTTGTTTGGTTTAAAAAGGATAGAATAAAATATAAGATAAAGTGTGCAAAGAAAATACAAAAAAAAAAAAAAAAATGTACTTAGCTAAAAATTAGATTTCGGTGTGGTGGAAAATGGATCTCTTCGACCACCATGCAGGTGCCGCTAAGCGAATTTTAACCTTACTGTGCCGGGTCATTGGGGTAGGGGGGCACACCTTACATTTGTGGTCGTTTAGTGAGAGCTTTCTCTTCTTTTTTAAGGAGAAGGAAAGGAAAGAGAACCAATATTCTGCTTATATATTTTGAATAGATCCTGAACTTCGTAACATTTAGATTTTACAACAGTAACTTGGCCAGGCATGAATTAAATTAAAAACTGGGCAATTAAGCTGAAAAGAAATATAGAAGCGAATACGCAATCTGAAATCAAGACAATTTCTTGTCTGAGATCTTTACCAGTAAAGAAAGTCCGTGCGCCTTTTTTTTTCGTCTACGACTCATTTTTAGGCACAGTTAATAATTCGGGTGTTTATATGTCAAGCGGTCGACTTCATATTTAAATTAATCTATTTCAATGAGAGTAGATTATGCATAAAAAAGAAAAAAAGTTCTTCTGTCATCTAAATAAGCGAAATAGGGATTCCCCCCTCCGCATTACTACGTCGATGTGACATGGTAAAAAAGAAATTAGTCAGGAAATTGTTTAAAATAAGTGAATCAAGAAGGGTCAAGATGTCAGAGAAATAAGATAAAAATTACATCGAGAAAAAACAAAAAAATAACAAAATAAATAAATAAAATAAAATAGAAGGGTTAGATTTGTTTGGTTTAAAAAGGATAGAATAAAATATAAGATAAAGTGTGCAAAGAAAATACAAAAAAAAAAAAAAAAAATGTACTTAGCTAAAAATTAGATTTCGGTGTGGTGGAAAATGGATCTCTTCGACCACCATGCAGGTGCCGCTAAGCGAATTTTAACCTTACTGTGCCGGGTCATTGGGGTAGGGGGGCACACCTTACATTTGTGGTCGTTTAGTGAGAGCTTTCTCTTCTTTTTTAAGGAGAAGGAAAGGAAAGAGAACCAATATTCTGCTTATATATTTTGAATAGATCCTGAACTTCGTAACATTTAGATTTTACAACAGTAACTTGGCCAGGCATGAATTAAATTAAAAACTGGGCAATTAAGCTGAAAAGAAATATAGAAGCGAATACGCAATCTGAAATCAAGACAATTTCTTGTCTGAGATCTTTACCAGTAAAGAAAGTCCGTGCGCCTTTTTTTTTCGTCTACGACTCATTTTTAGGCACAGTTAATAATTCGGGTGTTTATATGTCAAGCGGTCGACTTCATATTTAAATTAATCTATTTCAATGAGAGTAGATTATGCATAAAAAAGAAAAAAAGTTCTTCTGTCATCTAAATAAGCGAAATAGGGATTCCCCCCTCCGCATTACTACGTCGATGTGACATGGTAAAAAAGAAATTAGTCAGGAAATTGTTTAAAATAAGTGAATCAAGAAGGGTCAAGATGTCAGAGAAATAAGATAAAAATTACATCGAGAAAAAACAAAAAAATAACAAAATAAATAAATAAAATAAAATAGAAGGGTTAGATTTGTTTGGTTTAAAAAGGATAGAATAAAATATAAGATAAAGTGTGCAAAGAAAATACAAAAAAAAAAAAAAAAAATGTACTTAGCTAAAAATTAGATTTCGGTGTGGTGGAAAATGGATCTCTTCGACCACCATGCAGGTGCCGCTAAGCGAATTTTAACCTTACTGTGCCGGGTCATTGGGGTAGGGGGGCACACCTTACATTTGTGGTCGTTTAGTGAGAGCTTTCTCTTCTTTTTTAAGGAGAAGGAAAGGAAAGAGAACCAATATTCTGCTTATATATTTTGAATAGATCCTGAACTTCGTAACATTTAGATTTTACAACAGTAACTTGGCCAGGCATGAATTAAATTAAAAACTGGGCAATTAAGCTGAAAAGAAATATAGAAGCGAATACGCAATCTGAAATCAAGACAATTTCTTGTCTGAGATCTTTACCAGTAAAGAAAGTCCGTGCGCCTTTTTTTTTCGTCTACGACTCATTTTTAGGCACAGTTAATAATTCGGGTGTTTATATGTCAAGCGGTCGACTTCATATTTAAATTAATCTATTTCAATGAGAGTAGATTATGCATAAAAAAGAAAAAAAGTTCTTCTGTCATCTAAATAAGCGAAATAGGGATTCCCCCCTCCGCATTACTACGTCGATGTGACATGGTAAAAAAGAAATTAGTCAGGAAATTGTTTAAAATAAGTGAATCAAGAAGGGTCAAGATGTCAGAGAAATAAGATAAAAATTACATCGAGAAAAAACAAAAAAATAACAAAATAAATAAATAAAATAAAATAGAAGGGTTAGATTTGTTTGGTTTAAAAAGGATAGAATAAAATATAAGATAAAGTGTGCAAAGAAAATACAAAAAAAAAAAAAAAAAATGTACTTAGCTAAAAATTAGATTTCGGTGTGGTGGAAAATGGATCTCTTCGACCACCATGCAGGTGCCGCTAAGCGAATTTTAACCTTACTGTGCCGGGTCATTGGGGTAGGGGGGCACACCTTACATTTGTGGTCGTTTAGTGAGAGCTTTCTCTTCTTTTTTAAGGAGAAGGAAAGGAAAGAGAACCAATATTCTGCTTATATATTTTGAATAGATCCTGAACTTCGTAACATTTAGATTTTACAACAGTAACTTGGCCAGGCATGAATTAAATTAAAAACTGGGCAATTAAGCTGAAAAGAAATATAGAAGCGAATACGCAATCTGAAATCAAGACAATTTCTTGTCTGAGATCTTTACCAGTAAAGAAAGTCCGTGCGCCTTTTTTTTTCGTCTACGACTCATTTTTAGGCACAGTTAATAATTCGGGTGTTTATATGTCAAGCGGTCGACTTCATATTTAAATTAATCTATTTCAATGAGAGTAGATTATGCATAAAAAAGAAAAAAAGTTCTTCTGTCATCTAAATAAGCGAAATAGGGATTCCCCCCTCCGCATTACTACGTCGATGTGACATGGTAAAAAAGAAATTAGTCAGGAAATTGTTTAAAATAAGTGAATCAAGAAGGGTCAAGATGTCAGAGAAATAAGATAAAAATTACATCGAGAAAAAACAAAAAAATAACAAAATAAATAAATAAAATAAAATAGAAGGGTTAGATTTGTTTGGTTTAAAAAGGATAGAATAAAATATAAGATAAAGTGTGCAAAGAAAATACAAAAAAAAAAAAAAAAAATGTACTTAGCTAAAAATTAGATTTCGGTGTGGTGGAAAATGGATCTCTTCGACCACCATGCAGGTGCCGCTAAGCGAATTTTAACCTTACTGTGCCGGGTCATTGGGGTAGGGGGGCACACCTTACATTTGTGGTCGTTTAGTGAGAGCTTTCTCTTCTTTTTTAAGGAGAAGGAAAGGAAAGAGAACCAATATTCTGCTTATATATTTTGAATAGATCCTGAACTTCGTAACATTTAGATTTTACAACAGTAACTTGGCCAGGCATGAATTAAATTAAAAACTGGGCAATTAAGCTGAAAAGAAATATAGAAGCGAATACGCAATCTGAAATCAAGACAATTTCTTGTCTGAGATCTTTACCAGTAAAGAAAGTCCGTGCGCCTTTTTTTTTCGTCTACGACTCATTTTTAGGCACAGTTAATAATTCGGGTGTTTATATGTCAAGCGGTCGACTTCATATTTAAATTAATCTATTTCAATGAGAGTAGATTATGCATAAAAAAGAAAAAAAGTTCTTCTGTCATCTAAATAAGCGAAATAGGGATTCCCCCCTCCGCATTACTACGTCGATGTGACATGGTAAAAAAGAAATTAGTCAGGAAATTGTTTAAAATAAGTGAATCAAGAAGGGTCAAGATGTCAGAGAAATAAGATAAAAATTACATCGAGAAAAAACAAAAAAATAACAATAAATAAATAAAATAAAATAGAAGGGTTAGATTTGTTTGGTTTAAAAAGGATAGAATAAAATATAAGATAAAGTGTGCAAAGAAAATACAAAAAAAAAAAAAAAAAATGTACTTAGCTAAAAATTAGATTTCGGTGTGGTGGAAAATGGATCTCTTCGACCACCATGCAGGTGCCGCTAAGCGAATTTTAACCTTACTGTGCCGGGTCATTGGGGTAGGGGGGCACACCTTACATTTGTGGTCGTTTAGTGAGAGCTTTCTCTTCTTTTTTAAGGAGAAGGAAAGGAAAGAGAACCAATATTCTGCTTATATATTTTGAATAGATCCTGAACTTCGTAACATTTAGATTTTACAACAGTAACTTGGCCAGGCATGAATTAAATTAAAAACTGGGCAATTAAGCTGAAAAGAAATATAGAAGCGAATACGCAATCTGAAATCAAGACAATTTCTTGTCTGAGATCTTTACCAGTAAAGAAAGTCCGTGCGCCTTTTTTTTTCGTCTACGACTCATTTTTAGGCACAGTTAATAATTCGGGTGTTTATATGTCAAGCGGTCGACTTCATATTTAAATTAATCTATTTCAATGAGAGTAGATTATGCATAAAAAAGAAAAAAAGTTCTTCTGTCATCTAAATAAGCGAAATAGGGATTCCCCCCTCCGCATTACTACGTCGATGTGACATGGTAAAAAAGAAATTAGTCAGGAAATTGTTTAAAATAAGTGAATCAAGAAGGGTCAAGATGTCAGAGAAATAAGATAAAAATTACATCGAGAAAAAACAAAAAAATAACAAAATAAATAAAATAAAATAGAAGGGTTAGATTTGTTTGGTTTAAAAAGGATAGAATAAAATATAAGATAAAGTGTGCAAAGAAAATACAAAAAAAAAAAAAAAAAATGTACTTAGCTAAAAATTAGATTTCGGTGTGGTGGAAAATGGATCTCTTCGACCACCATGCAGGTGCCGCTAAGCGAATTTTAACCTTACTGTGCCGGGTCATTGGGGTAGGGGGGCACACCTTACATTTGTGGTCGTTTAGTGAGAGCTTTCTCTTCTTTTTTAAGGAGAAGGAAAGGAAAGAGAACCAATATTCTGCTTATATATTTTGAATAGATCCTGAACTTCGTAACATTTAGATTTTACAACAGTAACTTGGCCAGGCATGAATTAAATTAAAAACTGGGCAATTAAGCTGAAAAGAAATATAGAAGCGAATACGCAATCTGAAATCAAGACAATTTCTTGTCTGAGATCTTTACCAGTAAAGAAAGTCCGTGCGCCTTTTTTTTTTCGTCTACGACTCATTTTTAGGCACAGTTAATAATTCGGGTGTTTATATGTCAAGCGGTCGACTTCATATTTAAATTAATCTATTTCAATGAGAGTAGATTATGCATAAAAAAGAAAAAAAGTTCTTCTGTCATCTAAATAAGCGAAATAGGGATTCCCCCCTCCGCATTACTACGTCGATGTGACATGGTAAAAAAGAAATTAGTCAGGAAATTGTTTAAAATAAGTGAATCAAGAAGGGTCAAGATGTCAGAGAAATAAGATAAAAATTACATCGAGAAAAAACAAAAAAATAACAAAATAAATAAATAAAATAAAATAGAAGGGTTAGATTTGTTTGGTTTAAAAAGGATAGAATAAAATATAAGATAAAGTGTGCAAAGAAAATACAAAAAAAAAAAAAAAAATGTACTTAGCTAAAAATTAGATTTCGGTGTGGTGGAAAATGGATCTCTTCGACCACCATGCAGGTGCCGCTAAGCGAATTTTAACCTTACTGTGCCGGGTCATTGGGGTAGGGGGGCACACCTTACATTTGTGGTCGTTTAGTGAGAGCTTTCTCTTCTTTTTTAAGGAGAAGGAAAGGAAAGAGAACCAATATTCTGCTTATATATTTTGAATAGATCCTGAACTTCGTAACATTTAGATTTTACAACAGTAACTTGGCCAGGCATGAATTAAATTAAAAACTGGGCAATTAAGCTGAAAAGAAATATAGAAGCGAATACGCAATCTGAAATCAAGACAATTTCTTGTCTGAGATCTTTACCAGTAAAGAAAGTCCGTGCGCCTTTTTTTTTCGTCTACGACTCATTTTTAGGCACAGTTAATAATTCGGGTGTTTATATGTCAAGCGGTCGACTTCATATTTAAATTAATCTATTTCAATGAGAGTAGATTATGCATAAAAAAGAAAAAAAGTTCTTCTGTCATCTAAATAAGCGAAATAGGGATTCCCCCCTCCGCATTACTACGTCGATGTGACATGGTAAAAAAGAAATTAGTCAGGAAATTGTTTAAAATAAGTGAATCAAGAAGGGTCAAGATGTCAGAGAAATAAGATAAAAATTACATCGAGAAAAAACAAAAAAATAACAAAATAAATAAATAAAATAAAATAGAAGGGTTAGATTTGTTTGGTTTAAAAAGGATAGAATAAAATATAAGATAAAGTGTGCAAAGAAAATACAAAAAAAAAAAAAAAATGTACTTAGCTAAAAATTAGATTTCAGTGTGGTGGAAAATGGATCTCTTCGACCACCATGCAGGTGCCGCTAAGCGAATTTTAACCTTACTGTGCCGGGTCATTGGGGTAGGGGGGCACACCTTACATTTGTGGTCGTTTAGTGAGAGCTTTCTCTTCTTTTTTAAGGAGAAGGAAAGGAAAGAGAACCAATATTCTGCTTATATATTTTGAATAGATCCTGAACTTCGTAACATTTAGATTTTACAACAGTAACTTGGCCAGGCATGAATTAAATTAAAAACTGGGCAATTAAGCTGAAAAGAAATATAGAAGCGAATACGCAATCTGAAATCAAGACAATTTCTTGTCTGAGATCTTTACCAGTAAAGAAAGTCCGTGCGCCTTTTTTTTTCGTCTACGACTCATTTTTAGGCACAGTTAATAATTCGGGTGTTTATATGTCAAGCGGTCGACTTCATATTTAAATTAATCTATTTCAATGAGAGTAGATTATGCATAAAAAAGAAAAGTTCTTCTGTCATCTAAATAAGCGAAATAGGGATTCCCCCCTCCGCATTACTACGTCGATGTGACATGGTAAAAAAGAAATTAGTCAGGAAATTGTTTAAAATAAGTGAATCAAGAAGGGTCAAGATGTCAGAGAAATAAGATAAAAATTACATCGAGAAAAAACAAAAAAATAACAAAATAAATAAATAAAATAAAATAGAAGGGTTAGATTTGTTTGGTTTAAAAAGGATAGAATAAAATATAAGATAAAGTGTGCAAAGAAAATACAAAAAAAAAAAAAAAAAAAAAAAAAAAAAAAAATGTACTTAGCTAAAAATTAGATTTCGGTGTGGTGGAAAATGGATCTCTTCGACCACCATGCAGGTGCCGCTAAGCGAATTTTAACCTTACTGTGCCGGGTCATTGGGGTAGGGGGGCACACCTTACATTTGTGGTCGTTTAGTGAGAGCTTTCTCTTCTTTTTTAAGGAGAAGGAAAGGAAAGAGAACCAATATTCTGCTTATATATTTTGAATAGATCCTGAACTTCGTAACATTTAGATTTTACAACAGTAACTTGGCCAGGCATGAATTAAATTAAAAACTGGGCAATTAAGCTGAAAAGAAATATAGAAGCGAATACGCAATCTGAAATCAAGACAATTTCTTGTCTGAGATCTTTACCAGTAAAGAAAGTCCGTGCGCCTTTTTTTTTCGTCTACGACTCATTTTTAGGCACAGTTAATAATTCGGGTGTTTATATGTCAAGCGGTCGACTTCATATTTAAATTAATCTATTTCAATGAGAGTAGATTATGCATAAAAAAGAAAAAAAGTTCTTCTGTCATCTAAATAAGCGAAATAGGGATTCCCCCCTCCGCATTACTACGTCGATGTGACATGGTAAAAAAGAAATTAGTCAGGAAATTGTTTAAAATAAGTGAATCAAGAAGGGTCAAGATGTCAGAGAAATAAGATAAAAATTACATCGAGAAAAAACAAAAAAATAACAAAATAAATAAATAAAATAAAATAGAAGGGTTAGATTTGTTTGGTTTAAAAAGGATAGAATAAAATATAAGATAAAGTGTGCAAAGAAAATACAAAAAAAAAAAAAAAAAAAAAAAAAAAAAAAATGTACTTAGCTAAAAATTAGATTTCGGTGTGGTGGAAAATGGATCTCTTCGACCACCATGCAGGTGCCGCTAAGCGAATTTTAACCTTACTGTGCCGGGTCATTGGGGTAGGGGGGCACACCTTACATTTGTGGTCGTTTAGTGAGAGCTTTCTCTTCTTTTTTAAGGAGAAGGAAAGGAAAGAGAACCAATATTCTGCTTATATATTTTGAATAGATCCTGAACTTCGTAACATTTAGATTTTACAACAGTAACTTGGCCAGGCATGAATTAAATTAAAAACTGGGCAATTAAGCTGAAAAGAAATATAGAAGCGAATACGCAATCTGAAATCAAGACAATTTCTTGTCTGAGATCTTTACCAGTAAAGAAAGTCCGTGCGCCTTTTTTTTTCGTCTACGACTCATTTTTAGGCACAGTTAATAATTCGGGTGTTTATATGTCAAGCGGTCGACTTCATATTTAAATTAATCTATTTCAATGAGAGTAGATTATGCATAAAAAAGAAAAAAAGTTCTTCTGTCATCTAAATAAGCGAAATAGGGATTCCCCCCTCCGCATTACTACGTCGATGTGACATGGTAAAAAAGAAATTAGTCAGGAAATTGTTTAAAATAAGTGAATCAAGAAGGGTCAAGATGTCAGAGAAATAAGATAAAAATTACATCGAGAAAAAACAAAAAAATAACAAAATAAATAAATAAAATAAAATAGAAGGGTTAGATTTGTTTGGTTTAAAAAGGATAGAATAAAATATAAGATAAAGTGTGCAAAGAAAATACAAAAAAAAAAAAAAAATGTACTTAGCTAAAAATTAGATTTCGGTGTGGTGGAAAATGGATCTCTTCGACCACCATGCAGGTGCCGCTAAGCGAATTTTAACCTTACTGTGCCGGGTCATTGGGGTAGGGGGGCACACCTTACATTTGTGGTCGTTTAGTGAGAGCTTTCTCTTCTTTTTTAAGGAGAAGGAAAGGAAAGAGAACCAATATTCTGCTTATATATTTTGAATAGATCCTGAACTTCGTAACATTTAGATTTTACAACAGTAACTTGGCCAGGCATGAATTAAATTAAAAACTGGGCAATTAAGCTGAAAAGAAATATAGAAGCGAATACGCAATCTGAAATCAAGACAATTTCTTGTCTGAGATCTTTACCAGTAAAGAAAGTCCGTGCGCCTTTTTTTTTCGTCTACGACTCATTTTTAGGCACAGTTAATAATTCGGGTGTTTATATGTCAAGCGGTCGACTTCATATTTAAATTAATCTATTTCAATGAGAGTAGATTATGCATAAAAAAGAAAAAAAGTTCTTCTGTCATCTAAATAAGCGAAATAGGGATTCCCCCCTCCGCATTACTACGTCGATGTGACATGGTAAAAAAGAAATTAGTCAGGAAATTGTTTAAAATAAGTGAATCAAGAAGGGTCAAGATGTCAGAGAAATAAGATAAAAATTACATCGAGAAAAAACAAAAAAATAACAAAATAAATAAATAAAATAAAATAGAAGGGTTAGATTTGTTTGGTTTAAAAAGGATAGAATAAAATATAAGATAAAGTGTGCAAAGAAAATACAAAAAAAAAAAAAAAAAATGTACTTAGCTAAAAATTAGATTTCGGTGTGGTGGAAAATGGATCTCTTCGACCACCATGCAGGTGCCGCTAAGCGAATTTTAACCTTACTGTGCCGGGTCATTGGGGTAGGGGGGCACACCTTACATTTGTGGTCGTTTAGTGAGAGCTTTCTCTTCTTTTTTAAGGAGAAGGAAAGGAAAGAGAACCAATATTCTGCTTATATATTTTGAATAGATCCTGAACTTCGTAACATTTAGATTTTACAACAGTAACTTGGCCAGGCATGAATTAAATTAAAAACTGGGCAATTAAGCTGAAAAGAAATATAGAAGCGAATACGCAATCTGAAATCAAGACAATTTCTTGTCTGAGATCTTTACCAGTAAAGAAAGTCCGTGCGCCTTTTTTTTTTCGTCTACGACTCATTTTTAGGCACAGTTAATAATTCGGGTGTTTATATGTCAAGCGGTCGACTTCATATTTAAATTAATCTATTTCAATGAGAGTAGATTATGCATAAAAAAGAAAAAAAGTTCTTCTGTCATCTAAATAAGCGAAATAGGGATTCCCCCCTCCGCATTACTACGTCGATGTGACATGGTAAAAAAGAAATTAGTCAGGAAATTGTTTAAAATAAGTGAATCAAGAAGGGTCAAGATGTCAGAGAAATAAGATAAAAATTACATCGAGAAAAAACAAAAAAATAACAAAATAAATAAATAAAATAAAATAGAAGGGTTAGATTTGTTTGGTTTAAAAAGGATAGAATAAAATATAAGATAAAGTGTGCAAAGAAAATACAAAAAAAAAAAAAAAAATGTACTTAGCTAAAAATTAGATTTCGGTGTGGTGGAAAATGGATCTCTTCGACCACCATGCAGGTGCCGCTAAGCGAATTTTAACCTTACTGTGCCGGGTCATTGGGGTAGGGGGGCACACCTTACATTTGTGGTCGTTTAGTGAGAGCTTTCTCTTCTTTTTTAAGGAGAAGGAAAGGAAAGAGAACCAATATTCTGCTTATATATTTTGAATAGATCCTGAACTTCGTAACATTTAGATTTTACAACAGTAACTTGGCCAGGCATGAATTAAATTAAAAACTGGGCAATTAAGCTGAAAAGAAATATAGAAGCGAATACGCAATCTGAAATCAAGACAATTTCTTGTCTGAGATCTTTACCAGTAAAGAAAGTCCGTGCGCCTTTTTTTTTCGTCTACGACTCATTTTTAGGCACAGTTAATAATTCGGGTGTTTATATGTCAAGCGGTCGACTTCATATTTAAATTAATCTATTTCAATGAGAGTAGATTATGCATAAAAAAGAAAAAAAGTTCTTCTGTCATCTAAATAAGCGAAATAGGGATTCCCCCCTCCGCATTACTACGTCGATGTGACATGGTAAAAAAGAAATTAGTCAGGAAATTGTTTAAAATAAGTGAATCAAGAAGGGTCAAGATGTCAGAGAAATAAGATAAAAATTACATCGAGAAAAAACAAAAAAATAACAAAATAAATAAATAAAATAAAATAGAAGGGTTAGATTTGTTTGGTTTAAAAAGGATAGAATAAAATATAAGATAAAGTGTGCAAAGAAAATACAAAAAAAAAAAAAAAATGTACTTAGCTAAAAATTAGATTTCAGTGTGGTGGAAAATGGATCTCTTCGACCACCATGCAGGTGCCGCTAAGCGAATTTTAACCTTACTGTGCCGGGTCATTGGGGTAGGGGGGCACACCTTACATTTGTGGTCGTTTAGTGAGAGCTTTCTCTTCTTTTTTAAGGAGAAGGAAAGGAAAGAGAACCAATATTCTGCTTATATATTTTGAATAGATCCTGAACTTCGTAACATTTAGATTTTACAACAGTAACTTGGCCAGGCATGAATTAAATTAAAAACTGGGCAATTAAGCTGAAAAGAAATATAGAAGCGAATACGCAATCTGAAATCAAGACAATTTCTTGTCTGAGATCTTTACCAGTAAAGAAAGTCCGTGCGCCTTTTTTTTTCGTCTACGACTCATTTTTAGGCACAGTTAATAATTCGGGTGTTTATATGTCAAGCGGTCGACTTCATATTTAAATTAATCTATTTCAATGAGAGTAGATTATGCATAAAAAAGAAAAAAAGTTCTTCTGTCATCTAAATAAGCGAAATAGGGATTCCCCCCTCCGCATTACTACGTCGATGTGACATGGTAAAAAAGAAATTAGTCAGGAAATTGTTTAAAATAAGTGAATCAAGAAGGGTCAAGATGTCAGAGAAATAAGATAAAAATTACATCGAGAAAAAACAAAAAAATAACAAAATAAATAAATAAAATAAAATAGAAGGGTTAGATTTGTTTGGTTTAAAAAGGATAGAATAAAATATAAGATAAAGTGTGCAAAGAAAATACAAAAAAAAAAAAAAAAATGTACTTAGCTAAAAATTAGATTTCGGTGTGGTGGAAAATGGATCTCTTCGACCACCATGCAGGTGCCGCTAAGCGAATTTTAACCTTACTGTGCCGGGTCATTGGGGTAGGGGGGCACACCTTACATTTGTGGTCGTTTAGTGAGAGCTTTCTCTTCTTTTTTAAGGAGAAGGAAAGGAAAGAGAACCAATATTCTGCTTATATATTTTGAATAGATCCTGAACTTCGTAACATTTAGATTTTACAACAGTAACTTGGCCAGGCATGAATTAAATTAAAAACTGGGCAATTAAGCTGAAAAGAAATATAGAAGCGAATACGCAATCTGAAATCAAGACAATTTCTTGTCTGAGATCTTTACCAGTAAAGAAAGTCCGTGCGCCTTTTTTTTTCGTCTACGACTCATTTTTAGGCACAGTTAATAATTCGGGTGTTTATATGTCAAGCGGTCGACTTCATATTTAAATTAATCTATTTCAATGAGAGTAGATTATGCATAAAAAAGAAAAAAAGTTCTTCTGTCATCTAAATAAGCGAAATAGGGATTCCCCCCTCCGCATTACTACGTCGATGTGACATGGTAAAAAAGAAATTAGTCAGGAAATTGTTTAAAATAAGTGAATCAAGAAGGGTCAAGATGTCAGAGAAATAAGATAAAAATTACATCGAGAAAAAACAAAAAAATAACAAAATAAATAAATAAAATAAAATAGAAGGGTTAGATTTGTTTGGTTTAAAAAGGATAGAATAAAATATAAGATAAAGTGTGCAAAGAAAATACAAAAAAAAAAAAAAAAAATGTACTTAGCTAAAAATTAGATTTCGGTGTGGTGGAAAATGGATCTCTTCGACCACCATGCAGGTGCCGCTAAGCGAATTTTAACCTTACTGTGCCGGGTCATTGGGGTAGGGGGGCACACCTTACATTTGTGGTCGTTTAGTGAGAGCTTTCTCTTCTTTTTTAAGGAGAAGGAAAGGAAAGAGAACCAATATTCTGCTTATATATTTTGAATAGATCCTGAACTTCGTAACATTTAGATTTTACAACAGTAACTTGGCCAGGCATGAATTAAATTAAAAACTGGGCAATTAAGCTGAAAAGAAATATAGAAGCGAATACGCAATCTGAAATCAAGACAATTTCTTGTCTGAGATCTTTACCAGTAAAGAAAGTCCGTGCGCCTTTTTTTTTCGTCTACGACTCATTTTTAGGCACAGTTAATAATTCGGGTGTTTATATGTCAAGCGGTCGACTTCATATTTAAATTAATCTATTTCAATGAGAGTAGATTATGCATAAAAAAGAAAAAAAGTTCTTCTGTCATCTAAATAAGCGAAATAGGGATTCCCCCCTCCGCATTACTACGTCGATGTGACATGGTAAAAAAGAAATTAGTCAGGAAATTGTTTAAAATAAGTGAATCAAGAAGGGTCAAGATGTCAGAGAAATAAGATAAAAATTACATCGAGAAAAAACAAAAAAATAACAAAATAAATAAATAAAATAAAATAGAAGGGTTAGATTTGTTTGGTTTAAAAAGGATAGAATAAAATATAAGATAAAGTGTGCAAAGAAAATACAAAAAAAAAAAAAAAAAATGTACTTAGCTAAAAATTAGATTTCGGTGTGGTGGAAAATGGATCTCTTCGACCACCATGCAGGTGCCGCTAAGCGAATTTTAACCTTACTGTGCCGGGTCATTGGGGTAGGGGGGCACACCTTACATTTGTGGTCGTTTAGTGAGAGCTTTCTCTTCTTTTTTAAGGAGAAGGAAAGGAAAGAGAACCAATATTCTGCTTATATATTTTGAATAGATCCTGAACTTCGTAACATTTAGATTTTACAACAGTAACTTGGCCAGGCATGAATTAAATTAAAAACTGGGCAATTAAGCTGAAAAGAAATATAGAAGCGAATACGCAATCTGAAATCAAGACAATTTCTTGTCTGAGATCTTTACCAGTAAAGAAAGTCCGTGCGCCTTTTTTTTTCGTCTACGACTCATTTTTAGGCACAGTTAATAATTCGGGTGTTTATATGTCAAGCGGTCGACTTCATATTTAAATTAATCTATTTCAATGAGAGTAGATTATGCATAAAAAAGAAAAAAAGTTCTTCTGTCATCTAAATAAGCGAAATAGGGATTCCCCCCTCCGCATTACTACGTCGATGTGACATGGTAAAAAAGAAATTAGTCAGGAAATTGTTTAAAATAAGTGAATCAAGAAGGGTCAAGATGTCAGAGAAATAAGATAAAAATTACATCGAGAAAAAACAAAAAAATAACAAAATAAATAAATAAAATAAAATAGAAGGGTTAGATTTGTTTGGTTTAAAAAGGATAGAATAAAATATAAGATAAAGTGTGCAAAGAAAATACAAAAAAAAAAAAAAAAAATGTACTTAGCTAAAAATTAGATTTCGGTGTGGTGGAAAATGGATCTCTTCGACCACCATGCAGGTGCCGCTAAGCGAATTTTAACCTTACTGTGCCGGGTCATTGGGGTAGGGGGGCACACCTTACATTTGTGGTCGTTTAGTGAGAGCTTTCTCTTCTTTTTTAAGGAGAAGGAAAGGAAAGAGAACCAATATTCTGCTTATATATTTTGAATAGATCCTGAACTTCGTAACATTTAGATTTTACAACAGTAACTTGGCCAGGCATGAATTAAATTAAAAACTGGGCAATTAAGCTGAAAAGAAATATAGAAGCGAATACGCAATCTGAAATCAAGACAATTTCTTGTCTGAGATCTTTACCAGTAAAGAAAGTCCGTGCGCCTTTTTTTTTCGTCTACGACTCATTTTTAGGCACAGTTAATAATTCGGGTGTTTATATGTCAAGCGGTCGACTTCATATTTAAATTAATCTATTTCAATGAGAGTAGATTATGCATAAAAAAGAAAAAAAGTTCTTCTGTCATCTAAATAAGCGAAATAGGGATTCCCCCCTCCGCATTACTACGTCGATGTGACATGGTAAAAAAGAAATTAGTCAGGAAATTGTTTAAAATAAGTGAATCAAGAAGGGTCAAGATGTCAGAGAAATAAGATAAAAATTACATCGAGAAAAAACAAAAAAATAACAAAATAAATAAATAAAATAAAATAGAAGGGTTAGATTTGTTTGGTTTAAAAAGGATAGAATAAAATATAAGATAAAGTGTGCAAAGAAAATACAAAAAAAAAAAAAAAATGTACTTAGCTAAAAATTAGATTTCAGTGTGGTGGAAAATGGATCTCTTCGACCACCATGCAGGTGCCGCTAAGCGAATTTTAACCTTACTGTGCCGGGTCATTGGGGTAGGGGGGCACACCTTACATTTGTGGTCGTTTAGTGAGAGCTTTCTCTTCTTTTTTAAGGAGAAGGAAAGGAAAGAGAACCAATATTCTGCTTATATATTTTGAATAGATCCTGAACTTCGTAACATTTAGATTTTACAACAGTAACTTGGCCAGGCATGAATTAAATTAAAAACTGGGCAATTAAGCTGAAAAGAAATATAGAAGCGAATACGCAATCTGAAATCAAGACAATTTCTTGTCTGAGATCTTTACCAGTAAAGAAAGTCCGTGCGCCTTTTTTTTTCGTCTACGACTCATTTTTAGGCACAGTTAATAATTCGGGTGTTTATATGTCAAGCGGTCGACTTCATATTTAAATTAATCTATTTCAATGAGAGTAGATTATGCATAAAAAAGAAAAAAAGTTCTTCTGTCATCTAAATAAGCGAAATAGGGATTCCCCCCTCCGCATTACTACGTCGATGTGACATGGTAAAAAAGAAATTAGTCAGGAAATTGTTTAAAATAAGTGAATCAAGAAGGGTCAAGATGTCAGAGAAATAAGATAAAAATTACATCGAGAAAAAACAAAAAAATAACAAAATAAATAAATAAAATAAAATAGAAGGGTTAGATTTGTTTGGTTTAAAAAGGATAGAATAAAATATAAGATAAAGTGTGCAAAGAAAATACAAAAAAAAAAAAAAAAAATGTACTTAGCTAAAAATTAGATTTCGGTGTGGTGGAAAATGGATCTCTTCGACCACCATGCAGGTGCCGCTAAGCGAATTTTAACCTTACTGTGCCGGGTCATTGGGGTAGGGGGGCACACCTTACATTTGTGGTCGTTTAGTGAGAGCTTTCTCTTCTTTTTTAAGGAGAAGGAAAGGAAAGAGAACCAATATTCTGCTTATATATTTTGAATAGATCCTGAACTTCGTAACATTTAGATTTTACAACAGTAACTTGGCCAGGCATGAATTAAATTAAAAACTGGGCAATTAAGCTGAAAAGAAATATAGAAGCGAATACGCAATCTGAAATCAAGACAATTTCTTGTCTGAGATCTTTACCAGTAAAGAAAGTCCGTGCGCCTTTTTTTTTCGTCTACGACTCATTTTTAGGCACAGTTAATAATTCGGGTGTTTATATGTCAAGCGGTCGACTTCATATTTAAATTAATCTATTTCAATGAGAGTAGATTATGCATAAAAAAGAAAAAAAGTTCTTCTGTCATCTAAATAAGCGAAATAGGGATTCCCCCCTCCGCATTACTACGTCGATGTGACATGGTAAAAAAGAAATTAGTCAGGAAATTGTTTAAAATAAGTGAATCAAGAAGGGTCAAGATGTCAGAGAAATAAGATAAAAATTACATCGAGAAAAAACAAAAAAATAACAAAATAAATAAATAAAATAAAATAGAAGGGTTAGATTTGTTTGGTTTAAAAAGGATAGAATAAAATATAAGATAAAGTGTGCAAAGAAAATACAAAAAAAAAAAAAAAAATGTACTTAGCTAAAAATTAGATTTCGGTGTGGTGGAAAATGGATCTCTTCGACCACCATGCAGGTGCCGCTAAGCGAATTTTAACCTTACTGTGCCGGGTCATTGGGGTAGGGGGGCACACCTTACATTTGTGGTCGTTTAGTGAGAGCTTTCTCTTCTTTTTTAAGGAGAAGGAAAGGAAAGAGAACCAATATTCTGCTTATATATTTTGAATAGATCCTGAACTTCGTAACATTTAGATTTTACAACAGTAACTTGGCCAGGCATGAATTAAATTAAAAACTGGGCAATTAAGCTGAAAAGAAATATAGAAGCGAATACGCAATCTGAAATCAAGACAATTTCTTGTCTGAGATCTTTACCAGTAAAGAAAGTCCGTGCGCCTTTTTTTTTCGTCTACGACTCATTTTTAGGCACAGTTAATAATTCGGGTGTTTATATGTCAAGCGGTCGACTTCATATTTAAATTAATCTATTTCAATGAGAGTAGATTATGCATAAAAAAGAAAAAAAGTTCTTCTGTCATCTAAATAAGCGAAATAGGGATTCCCCCCTCCGCATTACTACGTCGATGTGACATGGTAAAAAAGAAATTAGTCAGGAAATTGTTTAAAATAAGTGAATCAAGAAGGGTCAAGATGTCAGAGAAATAAGATAAAAATTACATCGAGAAAAAACAAAAAAATAACAAAATAAATAAATAAAATAAAATAGAAGGGTTAGATTTGTTTGGTTTAAAAAGGATAGAATAAAATATAAGATAAAGTGTGCAAAGAAAATACAAAAAAAAAAAAAAAAAAAAAAAAAAAAAAATGTACTTAGCTAAAAATTAGATTTCGGTGTGGTGGAAAATGGATCTCTTCGACCACCATGCAGGTGCCGCTAAGCGAATTTTAACCTTACTGTGCCGGGTCATTGGGGTAGGGGGGCACACCTTACATTTGTGGTCGTTTAGTGAGAGCTTTCTCTTCTTTTTTAAGGAGAAGGAAAGGAAAGAGAACCAATATTCTGCTTATATATTTTGAATAGATCCTGAACTTCGTAACATTTAGATTTTACAACAGTAACTTGGCCAGGCATGAATTAAATTAAAAACTGGGCAATTAAGCTGAAAAGAAATATAGAAGCGAATACGCAATCTGAAATCAAGACAATTTCTTGTCTGAGATCTTTACCAGTAAAGAAAGTCCGTGCGCCTTTTTTTTTCGTCTACGACTCATTTTTAGGCACAGTTAATAATTCGGGTGTTTATATGTCAAGCGGTCGACTTCATATTTAAATTAATCTATTTCAATGAGAGTAGATTATGCATAAAAAAGAAAAAAAGTTCTTCTGTCATCTAAATAAGCGAAATAGGGATTCCCCCCTCCGCATTACTACGTCGATGTGACATGGTAAAAAAGAAATTAGTCAGGAAATTGTTTAAAATAAGTGAATCAAGAAGGGTCAAGATGTCAGAGAAATAAGATAAAAATTACATCGAGAAAAAACAAAAAAATAACAAAATAAATAAATAAAATAAAATAGAAGGGTTAGATTTGTTTGGTTTAAAAAGGATAGAATAAAATATAAGATAAAGTGTGCAAAGAAAATACAAAAAAAAAAAAAAAAATGTACTTAGCTAAAAATTAGATTTCGGTGTGGTGGAAAATGGATCTCTTCGACCACCATGCAGGTGCCGCTAAGCGAATTTTAACCTTACTGTGCCGGGTCATTGGGGTAGGGGGGCACACCTTACATTTGTGGTCGTTTAGTGAGAGCTTTCTCTTCTTTTTTAAGGAGAAGGAAAGGAAAGAGAACCAATATTCTGCTTATATATTTTGAATAGATCCTGAACTTCGTAACATTTAGATTTTACAACAGTAACTTGGCCAGGCATGAATTAAATTAAAAACTGGGCAATTAAGCTGAAAAGAAATATAGAAGCGAATACGCAATCTGAAATCAAGACAATTTCTTGTCTGAGATCTTTACCAGTAAAGAAAGTCCGTGCGCCTTTTTTTTTCGTCTACGACTCATTTTTAGGCACAGTTAATAATTCGGGTGTTTATATGTCAAGCGGTCGACTTCATATTTAAATTAATCTATTTCAATGAGAGTAGATTATGCATAAAAAAGAAAAAAAGTTCTTCTGTCATCTAAATAAGCGAAATAGGGATTCCCCCCTCCGCATTACTACGTCGATGTGACATGGTAAAAAAGAAATTAGTCAGGAAATTGTTTAAAATAAGTGAATCAAGAAGGGTCAAGATGTCAGAGAAATAAGATAAAAATTACATCGAGAAAAAACAAAAAAATAACAAAATAAATAAATAAAATAAAATAGAAGGGTTAGATTTGTTTGGTTTAAAAAGGATAGAATAAAATATAAGATAAAGTGTGCAAAGAAAATACAAAAAAAAAAAAAAATGTACTTAGCTAAAAATTAGATTTCGGTGTGGTGGAAAATGGATCTCTTCGACCACCATGCAGGTGCCGCTAAGCGAATTTTAACCTTACTGTGCCGGGTCATTGGGGTAGGGGGGCACACCTTACATTTGTGGTCGTTTAGTGAGAGCTTTCTCTTCTTTTTTAAGGAGAAGGAAAGGAAAGAGAACCAATATTCTGCTTATATATTTTGAATAGATCCTGAACTTCGTAACATTTAGATTTTACAACAGTAACTTGGCCAGGCATGAATTAAATTAAAAACTGGGCAATTAAGCTGAAAAGAAATATAGAAGCGAATACGCAATCTGAAATCAAGACAATTTCTTGTCTGAGATCTTTACCAGTAAAGAAAGTCCGTGCGCCTTTTTTTTTCGTCTACGACTCATTTTTAGGCACAGTTAATAATTCGGGTGTTTATATGTCAAGCGGTCGACTTCATATTTAAATTAATCTATTTCAATGAGAGTAGATTATGCATAAAAAAGAAAAAAAGTTCTTCTGTCATCTAAATAAGCGAAATAGGGATTCCCCCCTCCGCATTACTACGTCGATGTGACATGGTAAAAAAGAAATTAGTCAGGAAATTGTTTAAAATAAGTGAATCAAGAAGGGTCAAGATGTCAGAGAAATAAGATAAAAATTACATCGAGAAAAAACAAAAAAATAACAAAATAAATAAATAAAATAAAATAGAAGGGTTAGATTTGTTTGGTTTAAAAAGGATAGAATAAAATATAAGATAAAGTGTGCAAAGAAAATACAAAAAAAAAAAAAAAATGTACTTAGCTAAAAATTAGATTTCGGTGTGGTGGAAAATGGATCTCTTCGACCACCATGCAGGTGCCGCTAAGCGAATTTTAACCTTACTGTGCCGGGTCATTGGGGTAGGGGGGCACACCTTACATTTGTGGTCGTTTAGTGAGAGCTTTCTCTTCTTTTTTAAGGAGAAGGAAAGGAAAGAGAACCAATATTCTGCTTATATATTTTGAATAGATCCTGAACTTCGTAACATTTAGATTTTACAACAGTAACTTGGCCAGGCATGAATTAAATTAAAAACTGGGCAATTAAGCTGAAAAGAAATATAGAAGCGAATACGCAATCTGAAATCAAGACAATTTCTTGTCTGAGATCTTTACCAGTAAAGAAAGTCCGTGCGCCTTTTTTTTTCGTCTACGACTCATTTTTAGGCACAGTTAATAATTCGGGTGTTTATATGTCAAGCGGTCGACTTCATATTTAAATTAATCTATTTCAATGAGAGTAGATTATGCATAAAAAAGAAAAAAAGTTCTTCTGTCATCTAAATAAGCGAAATAGGGATTCCCCCCTCCGCATTACTACGTCGATGTGACATGGTAAAAAAGAAATTAGTCAGGAAATTGTTTAAAATAAGTGAATCAAGAAGGGTCAAGATGTCAGAGAAATAAGATAAAAATTACATCGAGAAAAAACAAAAAAATAACAAAATAAATAAATAAAATAAAATAGAAGGGTTAGATTTGTTTGGTTTAAAAAGGATAGAATAAAATATAAGATAAAGTGTGCAAAGAAAATACAAAAAAAAAAAAAAAAAATGTACTTAGCTAAAAATTAGATTTCGGTGTGGTGGAAAATGGATCTCTTCGACCACCATGCAGGTGCCGCTAAGCGAATTTTAACCTTACTGTGCCGGGTCATTGGGGTAGGGGGGCACACCTTACATTTGTGGTCGTTTAGTGAGAGCTTTCTCTTCTTTTTTAAGGAGAAGGAAAGGAAAGAGAACCAATATTCTGCTTATATATTTTGAATAGATCCTGAACTTCGTAACATTTAGATTTTACAACAGTAACTTGGCCAGGCATGAATTAAATTAAAAACTGGGCAATTAAGCTGAAAAGAAATATAGAAGCGAATACGCAATCTGAAATCAAGACAATTTCTTGTCTGAGATCTTTACCAGTAAAGAAAGTCCGTGCGCCTTTTTTTTTTCGTCTACGACTCATTTTTAGGCACAGTTAATAATTCGGGTGTTTATATGTCAAGCGGTCGACTTCATATTTAAATTAATCTATTTCAATGAGAGTAGATTATGCATAAAAAAGAAAAAAAGTTCTTCTGTCATCTAAATAAGCGAAATAGGGATTCCCCCCTCCGCATTACTACGTCGATGTGACATGGTAAAAAAGAAATTAGTCAGGAAATTGTTTAAAATAAGTGAATCAAGAAGGGTCAAGATGTCAGAGAAATAAGATAAAAATTACATCGAGAAAAAACAAAAAAATAACAAAATAAATAAATAAAATAAAATAGAAGGGTTAGATTTGTTTGGTTTAAAAAGGATAGAATAAAATATAAGATAAAGTGTGCAAAGAAAATACAAAAAAAAAAAAAAAATGTACTTAGCTAAAAATTAGATTTCGGTGTGGTTGAAAATGGATCTCTTCGACCACCATGCAGGTGCCGCTAAGCGAATTTTAACCTTACTGTGCCGGGTCATTGGGGTAGGGGGGCACACCTTACATTTGTGGTCGTTTAGTGAGAGCTTTCTCTTCTTTTTTAAGGAGAAGGAAAGGAAAGAGAACCAATATTCTGCTTATATATTTTGAATAGATCCTGAACTTCGTAACATTTAGATTTTACAACAGTAACTTGGCCAGGCATGAATTAAATTAAAAACTGGGCAATTAAGCTGAAAAGAAATATAGAAGCGAATACGCAATCTGAAATCAAGACAATTTCTTGTCTGAGATCTTTACCAGTAAAGAAAGTCCGTGCGCCTTTTTTTTTCGTCTACGACTCATTTTTAGGCACAGTTAATAATTCGGGTGTTTATATGTCAAGCGGTCGACTTCATATTTAAATTAATCTATTTCAATGAGAGTAGATTATGCATAAAAAAGAAAAAAAGTTCTTCTGTCATCTAAATAAGCGAAATAGGGATTCCCCCCTCCGCATTACTACGTCGATGTGACATGGTAAAAAAGAAATTAGTCAGGAAATTGTTTAAAATAAGTGAATCAAGAAGGGTCAAGATGTCAGAGAAATAAGATAAAAATTACATCGAGAAAAAACAAAAAAATAACAAAATAAATAAATAAAATAAAATAGAAGGGTTAGATTTGTTTGGTTTAAAAAGGATAGAATAAAATATAAGATAAAGTGTGCAAAGAAAATACAAAAAAAAAAAAAAAAAAAAAAAAAAAAAAATGTACTTAGCTAAAAATTAGATTTCGGTGTGGTGGAAAATGGATCTCTTCGACCACCATGCAGGTGCCGCTAAGCGAATTTTAACCTTACTGTGCCGGGTCATTGGGGTAGGGGGGCACACCTTACATTTGTGGTCGTTTAGTGAGAGCTTTCTCTTCTTTTTTAAGGAGAAGGAAAGGAAAGAGAACCAATATTCTGCTTATATATTTTGAATAGATCCTGAACTTCGTAACATTTAGATTTTACAACAGTAACTTGGCCAGGCATGAATTAAATTAAAAACTGGGCAATTAAGCTGAAAAGAAATATAGAAGCGAATACGCAATCTGAAATCAAGACAATTTCTTGTCTGAGATCTTTACCAGTAAAGAAAGTCCGTGCGCCTTTTTTTTTCGTCTACGACTCATTTTTAGGCACAGTTAATAATTCGGGTGTTTATATGTCAAGCGGTCGACTTCATATTTAAATTAATCTATTTCAATGAGAGTAGATTATGCATAAAAAAGAAAAAAAGTTCTTCTGTCATCTAAATAAGCGAAATAGGGATTCCCCCCTCCGCATTACTACGTCGATGTGACATGGTAAAAAAGAAATTAGTCAGGAAATTGTTTAAAATAAGTGAATCAAGAAGGGTCAAGATGTCAGAGAAATAAGATAAAAATTACATCGAGAAAAAACAAAAAAATAACAAAATAAATAAATAAAATAAAATAGAAGGGTTAGATTTGTTTGGTTTAAAAAGGATAGAATAAAATATAAGATAAAGTGTGCAAAGAAAATACAAAAAAAAAAAAAAAAATGTACTTAGCTAAAAATTAGATTTCGGTGTGGTGGAAAATGGATCTCTTCGACCACCATGCAGGTGCCGCTAAGCGAATTTTAACCTTACTGTGCCGGGTCATTGGGGTAGGGGGGCACACCTTACATTTGTGGTCGTTTAGTGAGAGCTTTCTCTTCTTTTTTAAGGAGAAGGAAAGGAAAGAGAACCAATATTCTGCTTATATATTTTGAATAGATCCTGAACTTCGTAACATTTAGATTTTACAACAGTAACTTGGCCAGGCATGAATTAAATTAAAAACTGGGCAATTAAGCTGAAAAGAAATATAGAAGCGAATACGCAATCTGAAATCAAGACAATTTCTTGTCTGAGATCTTTACCAGTAAAGAAAGTCCGTGCGCCTTTTTTTTTCGTCTACGACTCATTTTTAGGCACAGTTAATAATTCGGGTGTTTATATGTCAAGCGGTCGACTTCATATTTAAATTAATCTATTTCAATGAGAGTAGATTATGCATAAAAAAGAAAAAAAGTTCTTCTGTCATCTAAATAAGCGAAATAGGGATTCCCCCCTCCGCATTACTACGTCGATGTGACATGGTAAAAAAGAAATTAGTCAGGAAATTGTTTAAAATAAGTGAATCAAGAAGGGTCAAGATGTCAGAGAAATAAGATAAAAATTACATCGAGAAAAAACAAAAAAATAACAAAATAAATAAATAAAATAAAATAGAAGGGTTAGATTTGTTTGGTTTAAAAAGGATAGAATAAAATATAAGATAAAGTGTGCAAAGAAAATACAAAAAAAAAAAAAAAAAAAATGTACTTAGCTAAAAATTAGATTTCGGTGTGGTGGAAAATGGATCTCTTCGACCACCATGCAGGTGCCGCTAAGCGAATTTTAACCTTACTGTGCCGGGTCATTGGGGTAGGGGGGCACACCTTACATTTGTGGTCGTTTAGTGAGAGCTTTCTCTTCTTTTTTAAGGAGAAGGAAAGGAAAGAGAACCAATATTCTGCTTATATATTTTGAATAGATCCTGAACTTCGTAACATTTAGATTTTACAACAGTAACTTGGCCAGGCATGAATTAAATTAAAAACTGGGCAATTAAGCTGAAAAGAAATATAGAAGCGAATACGCAATCTGAAATCAAGACAATTTCTTGTCTGAGATCTTTACCAGTAAAGAAAGTCCGTGCGCCTTTTTTTTTCGTCTACGACTCATTTTTAGGCACAGTTAATAATTCGGGTGTTTATATGTCAAGCGGTCGACTTCATATTTAAATTAATCTATTTCAATGAGAGTAGATTATGCATAAAAAAGAAAAAAAGTTCTTCTGTCATCTAAATAAGCGAAATAGGGATTCCCCCCTCCGCATTACTACGTCGATGTGACATGGTAAAAAAGAAATTAGTCAGGAAATTGTTTAAAATAAGTGAATCAAGAAGGGTCAAGATGTCAGAGAAATAAGATAAAAATTACATCGAGAAAAAACAAAAAAATAACAAAATAAATAAATAAAATAAAATAGAAGGGTTAGATTTGTTTGGTTTAAAAAGGATAGAATAAAATATAAGATAAAGTGTGCAAAGAAAATACAAAAAAAAAAAAAAAAATGTACTTAGCTAAAAATTAGATTTCGGTGTGGTGGAAAATGGATCTCTTCGACCACCATGCAGGTGCCGCTAAGCGAATTTTAACCTTACTGTGCCGGGTCATTGGGGTAGGGGGGCACACCTTACATTTGTGGTCGTTTAGTGAGAGCTTTCTCTTCTTTTTTAAGGAGAAGGAAAGGAAAGAGAACCAATATTCTGCTTATATATTTTGAATAGATCCTGAACTTCGTAACATTTAGATTTTACAACAGTAACTTGGCCAGGCATGAATTAAATTAAAAACTGGGCAATTAAGCTGAAAAGAAATATAGAAGCGAATACGCAATCTGAAATCAAGACAATTTCTTGTCTGAGATCTTTACCAGTAAAGAAAGTCCGTGCGCCTTTTTTTTTCGTCTACGACTCATTTTTAGGCACAGTTAATAATTCGGGTGTTTATATGTCAAGCGGTCGACTTCATATTTAAATTAATCTATTTCAATGAGAGTAGATTATGCATAAAAAAGAAAAAAAGTTCTTCTGTCATCTAAATAAGCGAAATAGGGATTCCCCCCTCCGCATTACTACGTCGATGTGACATGGTAAAAAAGAAATTAGTCAGGAAATTGTTTAAAATAAGTGAATCAAGAAGGGTCAAGATGTCAGAGAAATAAGATAAAAATTACATCGAGAAAAAACAAAAAAATAACAAAATAAATAAATAAAATAAAATAGAAGGGTTAGATTTGTTTGGTTTAAAAAGGATAGAATAAAATATAAGATAAAGTGTGCAAAGAAAATACAAAAAAAAAAAAAAAATGTACTTAGCTAAAAATTAGATTTCAGTGTGGTGGAAAATGGATCTCTTCGACCACCATGCAGGTGCCGCTAAGCGAATTTTAACCTTACTGTGCCGGGTCATTGGGGTAGGGGGGCACACCTTACATTTGTGGTCGTTTAGTGAGAGCTTTCTCTTCTTTTTTAAGGAGAAGGAAAGGAAAGAGAACCAATATTCTGCTTATATATTTTGAATAGATCCTGAACTTCGTAACATTTAGATTTTACAACAGTAACTTGGCCAGGCATGAATTAAATTAAAAACTGGGCAATTAAGCTGAAAAGAAATATAGAAGCGAATACGCAATCTGAAATCAAGACAATTTCTTGTCTGAGATCTTTACCAGTAAAGAAAGTCCGTGCGCCTTTTTTTTTCGTCTACGACTCATTTTTAGGCACAGTTAATAATTCGGGTGTTTATATGTCAAGCGGTCGACTTCATATTTAAATTAATCTATTTCAATGAGAGTAGATTATGCATAAAAAAGAAAAAAAGTTCTTCTGTCATCTAAATAAGCGAAATAGGGATTCCCCCCTCCGCATTACTACGTCGATGTGACATGGTAAAAAAGAAATTAGTCAGGAAATTGTTTAAAATAAGTGAATCAAGAAGGGTCAAGATGTCAGAGAAATAAGATAAAAATTACATCGAGAAAAAACAAAAAAATAACAAAATAAATAAATAAAATAAAATAGAAGGGTTAGATTTGTTTGGTTTAAAAAGGATAGAATAAAATATAAGATAAAGTGTGCAAAGAAAATACAAAAAAAAAAAAAAAATGTACTTAGCTAAAAATTAGATTTCAGTGTGGTGGAAAATGGATCTCTTCGACCACCATGCAGGTGCCGCTAAGCGAATTTTAACCTTACTGTGCCGGGTCATTGGGGTAGGGGGGCACACCTTACATTTGTGGTCGTTTAGTGAGAGCTTTCTCTTCTTTTTTAAGGAGAAGGAAAGGAAAGAGAACCAATATTCTGCTTATATATTTTGAATAGATCCTGAACTTCGTAACATTTAGATTTTACAACAGTAACTTGGCCAGGCATGAATTAAATTAAAAACTGGGCAATTAAGCTGAAAAGAAATATAGAAGCGAATACGCAATCTGAAATCAAGACAATTTCTTGTCTGAGATCTTTACCAGTAAAGAAAGTCCGTGCGCCTTTTTTTTTCGTCTACGACTCATTTTTAGGCACAGTTAATAATTCGGGTGTTTATATGTCAAGCGGTCGACTTCATATTTAAATTAATCTATTTCAATGAGAGTAGATTATGCATAAAAAAGAAAAAAAGTTCTTCTGTCATCTAAATAAGCGAAATAGGGATTCCCCCCTCCGCATTACTACGTCGATGTGACATGGTAAAAAAGAAATTAGTCAGGAAATTGTTTAAAATAAGTGAATCAAGAAGGGTCAAGATGTCAGAGAAATAAGATAAAAATTACATCGAGAAAAAACAAAAAAATAACAAAATAAATAAATAAAATAAAATAGAAGGGTTAGATTTGTTTGGTTTAAAAAGGATAGAATAAAATATAAGATAAAGTGTGCAAAGAAAATACAAAAAAAAAAAAAAAAAAAAAAAAAAAAAAAAATGTACTTAGCTAAAAATTAGATTTCGGTGTGGTGGAAAATGGATCTCTTCGACCACCATGCAGGTGCCGCTAAGCGAATTTTAACCTTACTGTGCCGGGTCATTGGGGTAGGGGGGCACACCTTACATTTGTGGTCGTTTAGTGAGAGCTTTCTCTTCTTTTTTAAGGAGAAGGAAAGGAAAGAGAACCAATATTCTGCTTATATATTTTGAATAGATCCTGAACTTCGTAACATTTAGATTTTACAACAGTAACTTGGCCAGGCATGAATTAAATTAAAAACTGGGCAATTAAGCTGAAAAGAAATATAGAAGCGAATACGCAATCTGAAATCAAGACAATTTCTTGTCTGAGATCTTTACCAGTAAAGAAAGTCCGTGCGCCTTTTTTTTTCGTCTACGACTCATTTTTAGGCACAGTTAATAATTCGGGTGTTTATATGTCAAGCGGTCGACTTCATATTTAAATTAATCTATTTCAATGAGAGTAGATTATGCATAAAAAAGAAAAAAAGTTCTTCTGTCATCTAAATAAGCGAAATAGGGATTCCCCCCTCCGCATTACTACGTCGATGTGACATGGTAAAAAAGAAATTAGTCAGGAAATTGTTTAAAATAAGTGAATCAAGAAGGGTCAAGATGTCAGAGAAATAAGATAAAAATTACATCGAGAAAAAACAAAAAAATAACAAAATAAATAAATAAAATAAAATAGAAGGGTTAGATTTGTTTGGTTTAAAAAGGATAGAATAAAATATAAGATAAAGTGTGCAAAGAAAATACAAAAAAAAAAAAAAAAATGTACTTAGCTAAAAATTAGATTTCGGTGTGGTGGAAAATGGATCTCTTCGACCACCATGCAGGTGCCGCTAAGCGAATTTTAACCTTACTGTGCCGGGTCATTGGGGTAGGGGGGCACACCTTACATTTGTGGTCGTTTAGTGAGAGCTTTCTCTTCTTTTTTAAGGAGAAGGAAAGGAAAGAGAACCAATATTCTGCTTATATATTTTGAATAGATCCTGAACTTCGTAACATTTAGATTTTACAACAGTAACTTGGCCAGGCATGAATTAAATTAAAAACTGGGCAATTAAGCTGAAAAGAAATATAGAAGCGAATACGCAATCTGAAATCAAGACAATTTCTTGTCTGAGATCTTTACCAGTAAAGAAAGTCCGTGCGCCTTTTTTTTTCGTCTACGACTCATTTTTAGGCACAGTTAATAATTCGGGTGTTTATATGTCAAGCGGTCGACTTCATATTTAAATTAATCTATTTCAATGAGAGTAGATTATGCATAAAAAAGAAAAAAAGTTCTTCTGTCATCTAAATAAGCGAAATAGGGATTCCCCCCTCCGCATTACTACGTCGATGTGACATGGTAAAAAAGAAATTAGTCAGGAAATTGTTTAAAATAAGTGAATCAAGAAGGGTCAAGATGTCAGAGAAATAAGATAAAAATTACATCGAGAAAAAACAAAAAAATAACAAAATAAATAAATAAAATAAAATAGAAGGGTTAGATTTGTTTGGTTTAAAAAGGATAGAATAAAATATAAGATAAAGTGTGCAAAGAAAATACAAAAAAAAAAAAAAAAAATGTACTTAGCTAAAAATTAGATTTCGGTGTGGTGGAAAATGGATCTCTTCGACCACCATGCAGGTGCCGCTAAGCGAATTTTAACCTTACTGTGCCGGGTCATTGGGGTAGGGGGGCACACCTTACATTTGTGGTCGTTTAGTGAGAGCTTTCTCTTCTTTTTTAAGGAGAAGGAAAGGAAAGAGAACCAATATTCTGCTTATATATTTTGAATAGATCCTGAACTTCGTAACATTTAGATTTTACAACAGTAACTTGGCCAGGCATGAATTAAATTAAAAACTGGGCAATTAAGCTGAAAAGAAATATAGAAGCGAATACGCAATCTGAAATCAAGACAATTTCTTGTCTGAGATCTTTACCAGTAAAGAAAGTCCGTGCGCCTTTTTTTTTCGTCTACGACTCATTTTTAGGCACAGTTAATAATTCGGGTGTTTATATGTCAAGCGGTCGACTTCATATTTAAATTAATCTATTTCAATGAGAGTAGATTATGCATAAAAAAGAA